>NW_014580628.1:0-624 GCF_000485595.1 Priapulus caudatus
AGAGAGCCAGACAGCCGGAGAGAGAGAGAGAGAGAGAGCAGAGAGAGAGGAAACGAGAGGGAGAGCGCGCGCGAGAGAAAGCAACAGCGATGTAATAAGAGCAGGAGGAGAAGAAGAAGAAGGAGGGCTAACCATCACGCGAACCACTTTCTTGGCGTTTCCTGGCGCAGCGTGATGTAGGGTTGTTCTAATTTCCTACGACAGCGATGCGCTGTTACCAGTTCCGTGTCGTGTACGTATAATTATTTTAGTAGAGGTGAACCTGTCTTGTCAGGGTATCTGCTGCCTAGGCTATCCACCATGGAGAGAGAGAGAGAGAGATGAGAAGAAGAGAGTGCGAGCGAGAGGGAAGAATTTTTCTCTCTTTAAGAGAGGGGGAATTAGATAGAGGGTTAGAGTGATAGAGAGAACGAGAGAGGGAGCGAGCGATGAGAGAGAGATAAAGAATGAGCGCGATAGAGAGGAGAAGAGTGTGCAAGGGAGACAGAAGGAGAGGAAGAGTGTGCAAGGGAGACGGAGGGAGAGGACGGAGATAAAAAAATGAGATGGAGAAAGATAAAATTTGGAAGCGAGCGAAAGAGAGAGAGAGAGAGACAGAGAGAGAGAGAGAGAGAGAGAGAGAGA
>NW_014580628.1:4717-9599 GCF_000485595.1 Priapulus caudatus
CTCCGTCCGTCCGGTACGTCGTACGTCGACGACTACACACACACACACACACACACACACACACACACACACACACACACACACACACACACACACACACACACACACACACACACACACACACACACACACACACACAACCCTGTTGTATTCATGCCAACACCGTACAATAGCTGCCTGCCTGCCTGCCTCCCCCGGGATGCGGAAAAAAACGGCAGCATCGCTGCGATGCGATGCTATTTGTGATTGCCCACGTTAGGCGCCGTGGTGATTCGTGCCAGCGTGTTTCACTTTGCACCCTGTAGATGGCGCTGCAAGACCGAAGCGTGACTATAAACGCCGCCTATGTAAGTCGTTCGGTGGGTTTTATTCCTTGTGAATTCAACAAACTTTGAGATAACCCGTTCGAACTCAGGCTGTCTGTAGACAGTACGCGTGGATGGAGTTTGGTAAGTTAGCAATGAAAGAAACACATACGATCATTATAAAAACCGACAACGTTAAAAAAAGGCCACGTGTATGTATGTACATCGTCATCCCTCCATCATTTACCGCAACGCGAGCGAAAATCGACTGAGAACAAAATTTATAACCTCGGTTTCGATATTTCACAAGTTTAAACGACGAATTTAATCAAATCCTAACGTGGCGTCGCACAAAGGAAGGCTCGGCGGAGCGGCGGGAGCTATTCGCGGGGGAAACCACGACAGGCGATCGTTTTGACATTTGTTCATTTATAGTAGAATAATCTCTCTTCGGCGAATGATATATTATCATAAAGGCAACAACCGAACAATTTTCATCTATTATCTCCAGTCGACATCAGCAAGACATATAGGCTACTCGCTTTCTCTCGCATCCTCTTTCTCTCCTTCTCTCTTTCGCGCGCGCTCTGTCTTCCTTTCTTTCTTTTTCTTCGTTTTCGCCTTCTTTTTCTTCGCTTTTATTTTTCTCTCTCTGCATCTCTTTCGCTCTCTTCCATTCCTTTCTTCAGATCGCTATCTCTCTCCGCGCGCGCGCGCTCTCTCTCTTTCTCTGTCTCTGTCTCTCTCTCTGTCTCTCTCTCTCTCTCTCTCTCTCTCTCTCTCTCTCTCTCTCGTCGCTCTGAAGGTCTCGCGGCTCTCGTGCTCTCTTTTCTTGTCTGATATCGATACATGCCTGATCGTCCTGTGGCAATCAGTAAGAGGGAGTAATGCGAAGCTATGATTACAAACAACTGGGAATTCAGCATATACAAGAGAAACAGGGCACCGCCTCGCACAGCCTGCCCCATTACGAGCGCCGAAAGATGGTCATACACATGGTGTGCGACTGGCTTAGAGATGGGAGGACCATGGGATTCCCACCAAACGAAAGGAAATTATAAAACTCATCGGCAATCGTCGGAACATCCTCCGTCCCCCTACCGCAACACGCGCATTGCGCAAGTTTCATCAGGCCATCGCTCGTTTCACCCGTTCCTCTCCCTCGCTCAGCTCGCGTAGATGATCACGGGTAAATAGAAACATTCCAGGCAAATTAAGCAAACAAACTCGTAGTTTGACCGGCCTGCTTGAATTTATTTCTCTCATCCGCTCCGCCGCACGAGACCTACTGTAACATATAGCACAAGCGCGGTAATAAACTCTGACGTATGCAATTGAGTCGGCTATATGCGTGGCTTGTAATGCACGATATGGGCCGCGCCATCAAAGTGCAGCGATCCACGGCTCTATGAACAATGCACGCGCTCTAATATGATTGATTTGCGAGAGCAAGCAGCGCCTGCGGGCAGCAGCAGGCAGCTGTCGTACAGCAGTAAACGCAGCAACGTCAGAAGGCAGCAGTAACACACGGCAGCAGCTCAAGTAAGCACAGTAAAAGCAGTCAGGTCTAGGTGAACAGCAGTAACACAGCAGCAGCGTCAGTAACAGCAGTAACACAGCAGCAGCGTCAGTAACAGCAGTAACACAGCAGCAGGTTAAGTGCGTGGGCACAATCAGCAGGAGCACAGCGAAGAGCATGAGTAGTAGTTAGTGAGCTAGTCAGTAAAGTAGTAGTAAGTAGTAAAGTTAGTAGTAATTTAAGTAGTAGTTTGTATGAGTAGTAGCGCAGTAAAAGAGCTGATGCAGTAGGACTAGTCGCAAGTCAGCATAGCGTCAGCAGCATCAGTAGCGCAGTAGGTAGTAGTAGGTAAGTAGCAAGCACAAAGCAGTAGCCAACAGTTATGCACGGCGACAACAAACAAGGCGAGCAGCAGTTAGCAGCAATAGTCCATAGTAGCAGAGTATCTAGCAGGCAGCAGCGTCCAGCAGCACCAGCAGGCAAGCAGCAGCATCTGAGATAGCGCGCTGTGCAGGAGTCGGCGCGACTGCAGCGCCGCCACCAGATTATGACCAGCCGGCGTCGGTTCTATGCATCATAGAATAAAATTAACCGATGAGCTTAAATTTCATGCGCAGGCCTCTGATCACGATGCGTGGCGGAGCGCCTGCGGCCTGCTACGCCACAGCCCCGCGCACTGACTGTATCACGCACGCAAAACGCCACACGAACGCAGCCGCGCGCACGCTGGTACTCACGCACGCACGTACACGCAACACGCACGCACACCACGCCAGCCGGCGCCACACTGTGCTCCACGCACGGCAGACCCACACACGGCCAGGCCGCGCGCACACTGGTTCCCTTTGATGGACTAGTTCCACCGAAAGACACTTGCTAACACGGCAAACCACGCACGCACCGGCCACACACACAGCCATCGCGCGTGCGCGCACACTGACTCTGTTAATTGACGCACTCACTGCAAACACGCACCGCACGCACACACGTCAGCCTGCGCGCACATCCTGTTATCTTGCGACCGCACGCAACGTAAACACCGGCACCGCACGGCAACACCAAGCCCCGCCGCTCACATCTCGGTACCAGTATTTAGGACCGAGCCCCGAGCCGTTAGTCGACGCACGTTTAGACAAGGTTCTTACGCACGCACACAGTTGTTTAGGACAAAGTTTCCTCGTTCATTATGTGTCAACGCCAGCCCGCGGCTGCAATCTACTTGGGATTACTCTTTCCTACAACAAGCCAACGCACTGATAGAACACGTTCACACCATCCACGCACCGCAAACACGCCACCCGCCGCGCACGACTGGTACTCGATTGACCCGCTGATGAGCACGCACACGCAAGACACGTCACGCACACGGCCGACAACGGCCGAGCGCGCGCCGCCCACCAGTGCCGAAATGTGGTACTTTCACGCCACGTGGCAGCGTTCACACCGAACAGGCGCACGGTCCACACGCCACACACCCACCTGCGGGACCAGGCGCCTTTCAAAAATACTGCAACAAGATCCAGCCGCGGGCGCAAAACCAAAACTGGTTCTATCCCCCCCGGAACGGCAGCACGGTAACATCACGCAGCTGCCACTCCACACAGGGACGGCCCCAGGCCGCCTGCGGCGGCACACTGGTAGCGTCCAATATCCGCCGGCTAGGCGTCTCGAGTTTCCGCAGCCCGCACTGGAACGCGCAGCACACCCGCACGCGCAGCCCGCGCACCCATTTTGGTACTCACCGTCACGCACACGGGCAGCGGCAATGCACGCACGTACCCCACTGCACGGCCACAATTAACTCAGCCCAGCCCAGGAAGCGGGCCCTACTCGGTTAGCACTGTTGCCGAGGCACACGGGCGCACACGGCATTGAAATCGCAGCCCATTCACCGTTTAACGCCACCATTGCGTGCTTGCTGGTTGTTTATCCGGTTCTCCACATGATGGGCGAACGTCCAACGTGCACATGATGCCTATTGGTGGTCTTTGATTAATGATTGTGCATTTACTCATCCATCTCCAGCGTGCGTCCGGCTTTGCGTGCACTGTATTAGCCGGGACAACTACGGCTATGGTGATTGAAACGCGACGAACACACGACGGCGGGCGTAACGTGCCAGACAAGTAGGCGAATAAACCAATACGGTAAACACATTTCAGGACAAAAGACTGGCAAACAACCACATGTAGGGAAACAAGTCAGTACAAATCCTGACGTCAAACAGACGAGAAGTTGGTGGATGGATCGGTTGATGACAGACCACACGTACGGACACAAAATAAATGGCAATGAATATGATGGATTGGATTGATTCGCTAGATAGAGAGGTAGTCGTTCGAGTTGCGCTGCTTCTTCTTTCCGTGTACAACGCGGTCGCATGTCGTGGTTTTACGTTGACGAACGGCGTTGTGGCAACGGAACACGTAGTACACGCGGCCCCAGCTATACACTGGCGCCAGTACGATACCGTCAATTCTATGACAGCGTAATTAAACATATAGTAAGGATGCCTTCGGCGAAGCGGGGGTAGGCCAAGTATGATGTTTGCACAGCTTGGCTACGAAAGCGGTCTCTAATTGCCTGTGCGTGCGTGCGGCGTGGCGTGGGTGAGCGTGCGTGTGTGTGTGTGTGTGTGTCTGTTGTGTGTGTGTGGTGTGTGTGTGTGTGTGTGGTGTGTGTGTTGTGTGTGTCGTATGTGTGTGGTGTGTGTTGTGGTGTGTATGTGTGTGTGTGTGTGTGGTGTGCGTGCGTGTGTGTGTGTGTCTGTTTGTGTGTGTGTGTGTGGTGGTGTGTGTGTGTGTGTGGTGTGTGTTGTGTTTGTCTCTGTGTGTGTGTGTGTGCGTTGTGTGTGTGTGTGGCGTGTGCCGTGTGCGTGGTGTGGTGTGTGTGTGGCGTGCTGCGCGCGCAGCGGTGTGTGTGTGTGTGTGTGTTGTGTGTGTGTGTGTGTGTGGTGGTGGTGTGTGTGTGTTGTGTGTTGTATTCCGAGTGGAGGAGTTGACATTTAGCATGCTGTCTCGATGGCTAGACGCAATACAAACATAGGGTCGCAGCTCCG
>NW_014580628.1:9624-12701 GCF_000485595.1 Priapulus caudatus
CAGCCCGCGCGCACACTGGTACACACGCACGCACGCACACACGCCAGCCCGCGCGCACACTGGTACTCACGCACGCACGCACACACGCCAGCCTGCGCGCACACTGGTATACTCACGCACGCACACAGGCACGCATGCACGCATGCCCATCCGTACGCACACGCATGCGTGCTTGCTTGGTTGTTTACGCACATGACGGCGAGCGACGTCACAGCCATTGATCTTTGATTAATTGATTGATTACATATCATTCAGGCGACCGCTGCGTGCACTGTTACGCTACTACGGCTAGCGATGAACGGACAGACAGACGGGCGGGCGTATGGACGGCCAGACAAGTAGGCAAATAAACAGATACGTAAACACATGCAGACAAAAGACGGGCAAACAAACACATGTAGGAAAAACAGTCAGACAACCTGACGCACAAACAGACGGAAATTGTGGATGGATCGATTGATGACGACCACACCGTACGGACACAAAATAAATGCATGAATAGATGGATTGATTGATTCGGTAGATAGAGAGGTAGTCGTTCGATTCGCTGCTCCTTCTTTCCGTGTACAATGCGTGCATTCTGTTTACGTTGACGAACGCGTTGTGGCAACGGACACACGTATACACGCGGGCCACCAGCAATACACTGTCGCCCATCTACGTTCAATTCTATGACAGCTAATAAACTATAGGTAAGGATGCTTCGGCGAAGCGGGTAGCCAATAGATATTTGCACAGCTTGGCACGAGCGTCTCTCAATACCTGTGCGTGCGTGCGTGCGCGTGCGTGCGTGCGTGTGTGTGTGTGTGTGTGTGTGTTTGTTGTTTGTGTGTGTGTGTGTGTGTGTTGTGTGTGTGTGTGTATGTTGCGTGTGTGTGTGTGTGTGTGTGTGTGTGCTGTGTGTGTGTGTGTGTGTGTGTGTGTGGTGTGTTGCGTATGTGTGTTGTGTTTGTGTGTGTGTGTGTGTGTGTTGTGTGTGTGCTGTGTGTGTGTGAGTGTGTGTGTGTGTGCGTGCGTGTGTGTGTGTGGTGTGTGTGTGTGTGTGCGCGCGGCGCCCGACGCAGTGTGTGTGTGTTGTGTGTGTGTGTGTTGTGTGTGTTGTGTGTGTGTGTGTCAGAGTGGCAGGAGGTTGATCCAAGCAGATCGCTGCTCGAATGGCAGACGAAGCAAACATCAGGTGCGCGCTGCCGACACATGCAGGGCCCGGCAACTGATGCAATATATCCTCCCAGCAAGACATCAGCGAGTGTTTGGAGAGAGTGTAGCCAGCCTAATTAAGGCCCGGCGCACACCGTGAGTAATGCTACTCAAGTACAAGCCTTAGAATAACACACGCACGAGCGCGGTTACATAAATACCGTTTGAAGATGGAGCGAGTAGGTATAAGAGAGAAATAGAGAGCGAAGAACGAGAGAAGGGAGATAGTAAAAAGGGAGAGAGAGAGAGAGAGAGGCACGAATGAAACACACACACACACACGATATACATGCACAAAGCCTATGCCGGGGCACACACACAAGGCACACACAACACGACACACACACTCACACACCCCGACACACACACACACACAGCAACACATGCAGCACAACACACACACGGACACACCCAACAGAGCACACGACACACAACTACACACGATACACACATCACACACACCACGACAGCGAACACCAGGGCCACCCCATACACACACCGCACACACAGCACACATACACACACACACACATACACACACCCGCACCACACACACACTTGAGACGCCCACCGCCACACACACGACCACACAGATGGCGACCATGCCTTACACACACACATGAACACACACAGACACACACACACACGACACCACACACACACGACACCACACCACACACATCACACACACACACATACACACATCCACACACTACAGCACAACCACACACACACACACACCACACACACACACACACATACACACATGCCAACACACCACACACACACACACACACAGCCGAGTCACACACACACACACGACAACAGCACACACCACGGCCAGCAAGGCACACACACGACGCACACACAGAGAGGTCACCACACCAGGCGAAACACAGCACAGCAACACAACACACAAGGCACACACACACACAGCACTGACGAAGGGGCACAGCACACGACACCACAGCACACAAGCAGGAGAGGAGACGACCACAAACACACGTGTGAAAGGAAGAGAGAGAGAATGAGAAGCGAGAGAGAGAGAGAGAGAGAAAGAGAGAGAGAGAGAGAGAGAAAAAAAACACACGCAGAGAACGAGAGAGAGGGGAGTTATTGGCTGTAACTGCGTTCTCCGGTTAGCTCCCGCCATATGGCTTCGCGTAAACGTGTAACGTACGTCGTCGTGACGTACGTGTAACTAAAACAGACGGCGCGTTCTTGACCCCACGTCATTCACCAATCCGGAATCTGCCAGCGCCGCTTGATTTTCAATTCCCGAACCGGTAACGCAAATTTAATTGACTCCCTATAGCAACCTCGCGCTAGCAAATCCGCGCCCTGATTTTTATTGCTCACGGCGAGCGGGCGGACGCAGCCGTGAGAGAAAACACGATGACGTAATCGTCAGGAGAAGCTACGACGCGCATGCGCTAGGGTAACAACTTCAAGCAACTCACCGCAAAATCGCATTTAACGCAAGACGGCGGAAAAAAATAGAGTCGCCGAGAAACGCAATGGTGTTAAACAGAGAGCGACAGCGTGCGTGACGTAACCTTCAGCAGAGCGCTATAAAGGCGAATACGTCGCTCGTCGTGGGCGTGCGGGAAAAAAACTTATAAAAGACGTATAATTTGGCTTGAATTTATGAAGATTGCAATACTTAGCAGCGCGTAATTTGTATCTTGTACGCGACAGTGTAATTCGCACAGCAGGTCGCCCGAAGGCGATCACGCATCACATTACAGCAGTCGCATTTGGAGATGTGCCAGGAAAACTGCCTTATGCGCTCTCTCTCTCTCTCTCTCTCTCTCTCTCTCGTGCTCTCTCTCTCTCTCTCTCTCTCTCTCTCTCTCTCTCTCTCTCTCTCTCTCTCTCTC
>NW_014580628.1:14968-15668 GCF_000485595.1 Priapulus caudatus
AGAGAGGAAGAGAGAGAGAGAGAGAGAGAGAGATAGGGGAAAGAAAAAGAGAAGAAGAAAGAGGGGGAGGGAGAGAAAGAGATGACGAGAGAGATGAAAAGCAAAATAAAAAATGTCATGTATTTTAAACGTGAGCTTTCGGACGGCACGTCTCTTCGCCCGTGCATATATATATATATATATATATTCTCTCTATATATAGAGCACCTCGTGCGAGAAATAACGATCTATCTCGACGTCAAGAGTTCGATCAGTGAAGCAGAAATCGATGATGGCGGGGTCACGTCGGCATGAACGAGATGCAGACGATAGCAGGAATCGCTGAAGCGCATGCGCAGGTCGCGCGCTACCTGGCGACGTCTCCGCAAGCGCGGTGTCGCTGCACGTTGCTGACGTCGCCACCCTTCCTCTTTATCGCCGCCATACTATAGTATAAATATATCGTGGCTGACTGTTGTTTCTATTACATTTGCCTGGAGTCTGATCGTCTATATATTATCTCATCTCAACGCAAATATTTGTAAAGATGCGTATTTTTTTTCGCCGGTTTGCGCACAATCGCCATTGCAACGCGGTGTTATTGTTTAATTGCAACGCAAATACGTACCTACGCATACGCACGCACGCACGCATGCACGCGCGCACACACGCACGCGCGCGCACACACACACATACACACACGCACGCACACACACACACG
>NW_014580629.1:0-6971 GCF_000485595.1 Priapulus caudatus
TCTCTCTCTCTCTCTCTCTCTCTCTCTCTCTCTCTCTCCCTCTCTGCCCGTTCGCTCTCTCTGCCTCACCCTCCTCTGTCTCCGTACCGTCTTACTCTCTCTTTACGCGCCTCTCTCTCCCCGTCTTCTCTCTCATCTCGCTGCCCCTCTCTCCCCGTCTTCCTGTCTACCCGCCTCTCCCTCCCTCGCTCTCTCTTTCAAGCCTCTCTCTCTCGCAACCCACCGTCCCTCTCTCTCCCCTTCTCCCTCTGCCCCGCTCTCTCCCTCTCCCTCTGCCCNAAACCGCGCTAATACAAACAACCATCTACATGCGCTACTCAAATCATAAATTATAGAAATTACATACTATAGAAAATCATACATTATAGAAATTCGACATATCTAAATCATAAGAACGTATATGTCGGATTCGAGCAGTCCATTTATTCGTAACTTTAATATAAAATGTTTCAACATTATCGACAAGTAGTACTGTCGTACAATAGACTCATTCTCATCATTATTTATACATTCCTTTGACTAAACTTCAAGCTCTTATTGACTTAAAAAACTACACTACGCTAACGCTTCAACACAGTATATATATTATATATAATATATATATATAGTAGTAATTATATATATATACATATGATAGATTATATAACTATATATAATATAGTATATATTATAATATAGTATATATATCGATAAATACATATATAGATATATACTATATATATAGTATATATATATATAATATATATTATCATACTATGAATATCTGTATATATATATAGTATATATATATATAATATATATATAGTATAGTACATACGTATTTTGCGTGTTTATAATATCAGCTATATATCATTGATCTCTCTATACATGTCTCATCACTTTGGCAAGATGGTAAATAGACGCGG
Source organism: Priapulus caudatus (assembly GCF_000485595.1). NCBI lineage: Eukaryota > Metazoa > Priapulida > Priapulimorpha > Priapulimorphida > Priapulidae > Priapulus > Priapulus caudatus. The sequence goes on from NW_014580629.1 coordinate 906, forward strand.
TTTAGTATGTTACAATACAAGTGACGATCCTTCTACGCGAATTATATAAGACTAATCTGCTCGCTTTTATCCTAAGTTAAGCGATCGTTGGTCTCTCTGCTTTATCTCTCTCTCTCTCTCTCTCTTCTCTCTCTCTCTCTCTTTCTCTTCTCTCGTCTCTCTCTCTCTCTCTCTCTCTGTCTGTCTCTTTTTCTACGTTTCTCTCTCTGTTCTCTACTCTCTTCGTCTCGCGCCTCTCTCGCGCTCTCTCTCTCTCGTCGTCTTCTCGTCTCTCTCTCTCTCTCTCTCTCTCTCTCTCTCTCTGTTCCCTCTCGCTCTCTCGGTCCTCTCTCACAGGGTTCTCTTGTTCAGCGCTCTGCTCTCTTTCTCTCGTCTCTCTCTCTCTCTCTGGCCTCTCTCCCTGCTTTCTCTTCTCTCTTCTCTCTCTCTCTCTCGTCTCTTTTTACGCCTCGTCTCTGCCCCATCGCCTCTTGTCCTCCGTACCGTATCACTTTCTCTTCTAGCGCCTTTCTCTCCCCGTCTCCCTATCTACCCTCTCTCTTCACCGCTCTCTCCCCCTCCTCTGCCCCAAACTCGCGCCTCTCTGCTCCGCGTTCCTATCTAAGCTCTCTCTCTACGCGCTCTCTCGCCCTTCCTCCCCCCAATCCCGCCGCTTCTCTCTCCCCGCTCCTTAATTTTACCCTCTCTCTTCACGCGCTCTCTCCCCCTCCTCTCCCCCAACTCCGCCGCTCTCTCTACTCCGTCTCCCTCTTCTACCCTCTCTCTTCACGCTCTCTCCCCCCTTCTCCCCCAACTCGCCGCCTCTCTCCCCCGTCATCCCCTATTACCCTCGTCTCTGTCAGCCGGTCAAACCTCTCTCCCCCTCCTCTCCCCCTCTCTCCCCAACTTGCCGCTCTCTCCCCCGTTCCTATCTACCCGCCTCTCTCTTCAGCCGGCTGCTCTCCCCTGCCTCTCCTCTCTCCTCTCCGCCAACTTCCGCCTGCTCTCTCACCGCTCCCTATCTACCTCTCCTAGTCAGCTCTCTCCTCCTCTCCGCCAACTCGCCGCCTTCTCTCGCGCGCCTGCTATCTCTCGCTCTCTGCTCTCGTTGTCTCTTCCTCACGTCGTCTCTCGTCTCTGCTCCCTCTTCTTTGCTCCTCGCTCTGCCGTCTTCTGCTCTCTCTCGCCTCTGCTCTCGCTCTCTCCTGGCTCTCCGCGCTCTTCTCTCTCTCTCTCGCGTCTCTCTTCTCTCTCTCTCGCTCTCTCTCGTCTTCGCTACTCTCTCTCTCCTCTCCCTCTGCCGCGTCTGCTCCCCTCTCCTCTCATGCCCCGCTCTCCTCTCTCCTTTCTCTCTCTGTCTCTCCTCTGCTCTCTCTGCTCTCTGGCTCTCTGTTCTTCTCTCTCCCCTGTCTGCTCTGTCCCTCTCCGCTCTGCCGCTTGCTTTCCCCCTCTCCCCTGCCCGCTCTCCCCCTCCCCGTCTCCTCGCTGCCCCCCGCTCTCTGCCTCGCCTCTCCCCGCTCTCCCCTCCCACCTCCCCAGGGGGGGGGGGGGGGGGGGGGGCCCCCGCTCTCCCCCTATGCCCTCTGGCCCCGCTCTCTCTACTTAATCACTATTTGAGGTGAGCAGGCGATCTAATCCGAACAAAGGCTTTCCGCTGGTCCTATTAAACACCAGCTCAGCCCAGTCAGCTACTCCGATACTATCGATCGTTACGCTGTAGGTTGAGCGGAGAATGGGGGGGAAAAAAAGAAAAAAACCTGATGGTACTGGGTTGCGCTCGGGCAAGTGGGAGGGGTGGACGGATGGAACAGCCTGGCGGGTGGTGCGCAGGGGGTGTGAAGGGTAATCGAGAACAGCCTGGGCTGGGTGGGTAGCGGCAGGGGGTGGTGACAAGATGATGAGATCAGCCCTGGAGGTGATGGACTCTTCTGGGCTCTTCTCTCTTCTCTCTCTCCCCCTCCTCTCTCTCTCTCTCTCTCTCTCTCTTTTCCTCTCTCTCTCCCTCTCTCTCTCTGCCTATCAGCTATATCAAGCTATCGTTTGTGCGCGAATATAGTTATAGATTAAAGTCTATTCTCTCTCTCTTTCTTTACATCTCCCCCCGCCTCCCCCTTCCCTCTCCCTACCTCCCTACCCCCTACCCCCTGTCTCTCCCTCATATCCTCTCGGCCTTCTTGCCTCCTTCCTCATTCTTCTGGCTTCCTCTCCTCTACGCTTTCATCTTCCTTCTCTCTCCTCCCTTCGTCTCTACCTCTCCCTTTATATCCTCTCCTTTCATCTCCCTTGTACCCCCTCCCTTCCTTTATCTACAGAGCTTAGACTAGGTCGGCATTATTTTAATCTATTAGAGTAATACGTATGTGCTATAAGGGGGCAGCTGCGTCACACTGCGACAGATACGGTTGACACGCACGCGACACGGTGGTGACATCGTCACATACGGTTGACACGCCCGCGACACGGTGGCGACATCGTCACATACGGTTGACACGCACGCGACACGGTGGTGACATCGTCACATACGGTTGACACGCCCGCGACACGGTGGCGACGATCGGTGACGGAAACGAAGACAGCTGCGTGTTGACGAGCGTGACACGCAGGGGCACGATACTGCGACACATGGTGACAACGCGACACGCGCTGGTACACATGTGACAACGCGACACGCGCTGGTACACATGTGACAACGCGACACGGGCTGGTACACATGTGACAACGCGACACGTGCTGGTACACATCTGACAACGCGACACGGGCTGGTACACATGTGATAACGCGACACGGGCTACACATGTGACAACGCGACACGTGCTGGTACACATGGTGACAACGCGACACGCGCTGGTACACATGGTGACAACGCGACACGCGCTGGTACACATGTGACAACGCGACACGTGCTGACAACGTCACATATGTAACAACACGACAGACGGTTACAATGAGAAATACGATGTCACCACGATTTGTACATACAACAACAACGCAACACACGGTGACAATGCGTCACACTGTGACAACGCGACACACGGTGACAACGCGAGACACGGTGACAACGCGACACACGGTGACAACACGACACACGGTGACAACGTGACACATGATGACAACCACAAACATATATGTAGTGCGTGTCTGCGGCACATGCCCACGTGTTCCCAGACGCGACTCCGCGATAAGTTGACATTAATTAATAATCTACAATTTACGTGTGTATCAACAACGAAAGACACAAGCATCACCGACGACAGCGTCACCGACGACAGCGCCACCTACGGCAGCGCAGCGACGGCAGCGCCATCAAGCGGATCATACACGTGCATGCACATGAGCATCACCATAAAAACGCAATCTCACTTATCCGCCATGGTACTCCATGCTAAGTCTTCATCTGACTTCTCTCTCGCTAGTTGATGCTACGCGCACGTCACGTGATGCCAAAAGCGCGCCATCTAGCGGTCGGCTACGCGCGTACGGCCCGCGAGGGGGCGCTGCTACAGTAGCAAAGATGGCCGCCGAGTGTTGCTAAGTAACGGCGCTCGTGAGCTTCTGCTTTCGACGCGGCAAAGTTTTTGTTTGTTGTTTAAGTTCAGCACGTAAACAGCTTGTCGGCTTGCTGTGCTAAATACACTGACGACGACAACAGCAGCGTCATCGACAGCAGCAGCAGCGTCGGCAGCATCAGCGTCGTCGTCGGTAGCACACGATACAACTTATTGCATGTTTGCCCCTTCGCTCCGGCGGGGGCCCGGCAGGACGGGGTGGGAATCCGGCAGGGGAGGGATTAATCGGAGTCGCTTTCCAAAATCCCTCTCGTGTCTCCATCCTTGTCCGCCATTGCGAATATCGGATTGCTCACCGTCATCTGCTTCACCTTCCGCTGGTTCCGCGGCACCGGATTCGGAAGCCTCCCCTCTTCCCCTCCTCGCTGTTCCAGGTGGTTGTGAACGCCGTCGATATCGGTAGGTTCCATCTCGAGGTTGTTCATCATGTACGCTTTGAACGTCTTCGCCGGGGGTTCCTCCATCAACACAGACATCTCCTCAGATCCCATCGGCTTGTAGACGTAAATCGTTCTCAGCAGAACGATCAGCGGACAGTACAGCAACGTGACGACCCCGATCCCGACGTTCAACGCTGCGAATCCGTACAGGTCGGTAATCTTTCCCGCTATCATCGGCCCGATGGCGTACGCCATCGAGTAGGAGACGTCGGCGATAGCGTATATCGAACCGTAGACGGACGTGTGACGGATGTCGACGAGGTATCCCATCGTTGGCAGGATGGCCGTGTCGATGAGAGCGACGCCGAAGCAGAGAAGGCCGACGGGGATCATGAGAAGGGAGAAGGTCGCACAGAGAGGTATGAAGAAAGACATCACGCCCTCCATGGCCAGCCCCACGATGGCTATGATCCACTGATACTGCGGGTAGCGTCTGGCGAGGTAGACCGTCAGGTAGACGCTGCAGATGTAGGGGACGAACGCCGGCAGCCATACCATGCCGATCTGCCACTCGTTAACATCCGTCATCGTCGCTTCCATCCAGAGCGCAATCGTCGGCTCGAGGAACGCGAGCGGGACGTTCGACATGCAGAGGGCGCCAGCACACAGCGCAATGTAGGGGTCGGTGATGAGCCGCCATATTGGGGTGACGGCGGGACGGTCGGGCGCTCCTTTGTCGAGTCTCTCTAGAAGCTCCGCCTGCTTGACCGGACGCATGACGAGTAGGAGGAGGAAGCCGTCTAGGAGAGCCGTCGTGGAGAGAATGAGAAAGGGCACCTTCTTTCCGGCGAACTCGTACAGAATCCCGCCGAAAGGTGGCGCCACGAGACTCCCGAAGGAGATGCAAGCCAGCGCCAGTCCGAGCGCGCGCGTCCGCTCCACTTCCTCCGTATAGCGGTCAGCGATCATCGCCAGGCCTCCCGTATCGGCGAACCCGGACCCGACCCCCTGGAGACTCCTCGCAAAGAACAGCACGCCGTAGCTCTTCCCGAACGCGAAGATCGCCGTCGACAGGAACATCACCGTCAGTCCGAACATCATCGGCAGATCGTAGCCGATCCGGTCGATGACGTAGCCGGCGCACGGCGAAATGAACAACTGAATCAGAGCCTTCGACGCGAACAGCATGCCCACCGCCACCGACTCGCCCTCGTATCGCGTCACTCCCGGCGGCATCGTCACGTTGGTTCCGTTAGCGTCCACGGTCCACGACACCGGCGCCACGATCTCGGTCCACGCGCCAATGCTGCGCAGGTACTCGGGGATAATGGGGACGATGACCATGTAGAGCATGTTGTCGAGCAGCAGAGCAATGCAGACGATGACGAGCACGATCGCGCGCTGCGCCTTCGGATTGCGAATGCGGTCGTTCGCGCGCTTGGCGACCGCCGCCACGTCCTCGTTGATGAACGGTATCACCGTCATGACGACGCAGACGCTGACGTCACTGATGCAACGACGCAGACGATGACGTCACTGGTGGACGATGGCGATGACGTCACTGAATGCGGTGACGACGGAGACGTTGACGTCACTGGTGGACGACGACGACGATGACGTCACGGATGAACGACGACGATGACGTCACGCGCGAGCAGCTGCGAGGAAATACCACCGATGATTACAGCAATTGTAATAAACAGCAACGGGAAATATTATTATGAGAATTTAACTATATTAATGAGCTCGATTCTATAACTTGTGACTGAACTTTCTATTCCAGTTATAGTTACTACGGGATATTGTGAGTCAGCTATGGACTATATGTAGCAATGGCGAGTCAAAGACAGGCACGTTCTAATGTTATTTGCTCGTTCAGCGAAAGCAACAGCGTAAAATCTAGACGTCGGATTCGATCGCGATATCTCGAATATCTGACTGATAGAATTAGACGTTTATATTTGTCCGCGTCAATCATATGTGCACACTGTCTCTTTCTCTCGCTCACTCTAGCGAGCTCTCTCGCACACGCACTCTCTACCTCGCTCTCTCTCTCTCTTCTCTCTCGCGTGCTCTCTCTCTACCTCGCTCTCTCTCTCTCTCTTTCTCTCTCGCGTGCTCTCTCTCTCTCTCGCTCTCTC
>NW_014580629.1:6981-11033 GCF_000485595.1 Priapulus caudatus
TACGGTTGACACGCACGCGACACGGTGGTGACATCGTCACATACGGTTGACACGCCCGCGACACGGTGGCGACATCGTCACATACGGTTGACACGCACGCGACACGGTGGTGACATCGTCACATACGGTTGACCCGCCCGCGACACGGTGGTGACATCGTCACATACGGTTGACCCGCCCGCGACACGGTGGTGACATCGTCACATACGGTTGACACGCCCGCGACACGGTGGCGACGATCGGTGACGGAAACGAAGACAGCTGCGTGTTGACGAGCGTGACACGCAGGGGCACGATACTGCGACACATGGTGACAACGCGACACGCGCTGGTACACATGTGACAACGCGACACGCGCTGGTACACATGTGACAACGCGACACGGGCTGGTACACATGTGACAACGCGACACGTGCTGGTACACATCTGACAACGCGACACGGGCTGGTACACATGTGACAACGCGACACGGGCTACACATGTGACAACGCGACACGTGCTGGTACACATGGTGACAACGCGACACGCGCTGGTACACATGGTGACAACGCGACACGCGCTGGTACACATGAGTGACAACGCGACACGTGCTGGTACACATGGTGACAACGCGACACGCGCTGGTACACATGGTGACAACGCGACACGCGCTGGTACACATGTGACAACGCGACACGTGCTGACAACGTCACATATGTAACAACACGACAGGCGGTTACAATGAGAAATACGATGTCACCACGATTTGTACATACAACAACAACGCAACACACGGTGACAATGCGTCACACTGTGACAACGCGACACACGGTGACAACGCGAGACACGGTGACAACGCGACACACGGTGACAACACGACACACGGTGACAACGTGACACATGGTGACAACCACAAACATATATGTAGTGCGTGTCTGCGGCACATGCCCACGTGTTCCCAGACGCGACTCCGCGATAAGTTGACATTAATTAATAATCTACAATTTACGTGTGTATCAACAACGAAAGACACAAGCATCACCGACGACAGCGTCACCGACAACAGCGCCACCTACGGCAGCGCAGCGACGGCAGCGCCATCAAGCGGATCATACACGTGCATGCACATGAGCATCACCATAAAAACGCAATCTCACTTATCCGCCATGGTACTCCATGCTAAGTCTTCATCTGACTTCTCTCTCGCTAGTTGATGCTACGCGCACGTCACGTGATGCCAAAAGCGCGCCATCTAGCGGTCGGCTACGCGCGTACGGCCCGCGAGGGGGCGCTGCTACAGTAGCAAAGATGGCCGCCGAGTGTTGCTAAGTAACGGCGCTCGTGAGCTTCTGCTTTCGACGCGGCAAAGTTTTTGTTTGTTGTTTAAGTTCAGCACGTAAACAGCTTGTCGGCTTGCTGTGCTAAATACACCAACGACGACAACAGCAGCGTCATCGACAGCAGCAGCAGCGTCGGCAGCATCAGTGTCGTCGTCGGTAGCACACGATACAACTTATTGCATGTTTGCCCCTTCGCTCCGGCGGGGGCCCGGCAGGACGGGGTGGGAATCCGGCAGGGGAGGGATTAATCGGAGTCGCTTTCCAAAATCCCTCTCGTGTCTCCATCCTTGTCCGCCATTGCGAATATCGGATTGCTCACCGTCATCTGCTTCACCTTCCGCTGGTTCCGCGGCACCGGATCCGGAAGCCTCCCCTCTTCCCCTCCTCGCTGTTCCAGGTGGTTGTGAACGCCGTCGATATCGGTAGGTTCCATCTCGAGGTTGTTCATCATGTACGCTTTGAACGTCTTCGCCGGGGGTTCCTCCATCAACACAGACATCTCCTCAGATCCCATCGGCTTGTAGACGTAAATCGTTCTCAGCAGAACGATCAGCGGACAGTACAGCAACGTGACGACCCCGATCCCGACGTTCAACGCTGCGAATCCGTACAGGTCGGTAATCTTTCCCGCTATCATCGGCCCGATGGCGTACGCCATCGAGTAGGAGACGTCGGCGATAGCGTATATCGAACCGTAGACGGACGTGTGACGGATGTCGACGAGGTATCCCATCGTTGGCAGGATGGCCGTGTCGATGAGAGCGACGCCGAAGCAGAGAAGGCCGACGGGGATCATGAGAAGGGAGAAGGTCGCGCAGAGAGGAATGAAGAAAGACATCACGCCCTCCATGGCCAGCCCCACGATGGCTATGATCCACTGGTACTGCGGATAGCGTCTGGCGAGGTAGACCGTCAGGTAGACGCTGCAGATGTAGGGGACGAACGCCGGCAGCCATACCATGCCGATCTGCCACTCGTTAACATCCGTCATCGTCGCTTCCATCCAGAGCGCAATCGTCGGCTCGAGGAACGCGAGCGGGACGTTCGACATGCAGAGGGCGCCAGCACACAGCGCAATGTAGGGGTCGGTGATGAGCCGCCATATTGGAGTGACGGCGGGACGGTCGGGCGCTCCTTTGTCGAGTCTCTCCAGAAGCTCCGCCTGCTTGACCGGACGCATGACGAGTAGGAGGAGGAAGCCGTCTAGGAGAGCCGTCGTGGAGAGAATGAGAAAGGGCACCTTCTTTCCGGCGAACTCGTACAGAATCCCGCCGAAAGGTGGCGCCACGAGACTCCCGAAGGAGATGCAGGCCAGCGCCAGTCCGAGCGCGCGCGTTCGCTCCACTTCCTCCGTATAGCGGTCAGCGATCATCGCCAGCCCTCCCGTATCAGCAAACCCGGACCCGACCCCCTGGAGACTCCTCGCAAAGAACAGCACGCCGTAACTCTTCCCGAACGCGAAGATCGCCGTCGACAGGAACATCACCGTCAGTCCGAACATCATTGGCAGATCGTAGCCGATCCGGTCGATGACGTAGCCGGCGCACGGCGAAATGAACAACTGAATCAACGCCTTCGACGCGAACAGCATGCCCACCGCCACCGACTCGCCCTCGTATCGCGTCACTCCCGGCGGCATCGTCACGTTGGTTCCGTTAGCGTCCACGGTCCACGACACCGGCGCCACGATCTCGGTCCACGCGCCAATGCTGCGCAGGTACTCGGGGATAATGGGGACGATGACCATGTAGAGCATGTTGTCGAGCAGCAGAGCGATGCAGACGATGACGAGCACGATCGCGCGCTGCGCCTTCGGATTGCGAATGCGGTCGTTCGCGCGCTTGGCGACCGCCGCCACGTCCTCGTTGATGAACGGTATCACCGTCATGACGACGCAGACGCTGACGTCACTGATGCAACGACGCAGACGATGACGTCACTGGTGGACGATGGCGATGACGTCACTGAATGCGGTGACGACGGAGACGTTGACGTCACTGGTGGACGACGACGACGATGACGTCACGGATGAACGACGACGATGACGTCACGCGCGAGCAGCTGCGAGGAAATACCACCGATGATTACAGCAATTGTAATAAACAGCAACGGGAAATATTATTATGAGAATTTAACTATATTAATGAGCTCGATTCTATAACTTGTGACTGAACTTTCTATTCCAGTTATAGTTACTACGGGATATTGTGAGTCAGCTATGGACTATATGTAGCGATGGCGAGTCAAAGACAGGCACGTTCTAATGTTATTTGCTCGTTCAGCGAAAGCAACAGCGTAAAATCTAGACGTCGGATTCGATCGCGATATCTCGAATATCTGACTGATAGAATTAGACGTTTATATTTGTCCGCGTCAATCATATGTGCACACTACACTGTCTCTCTCTCTCTCTCTCTCTCTCTCTCTCTCTCGCTCACTCTAGCGAGCTCTCTCGCACACGCACTCTCTACCTCGCTCTCTCTCTCTCTCTTTCTCTCTCGCGTGCTCTCTCTCTACCTCGCTCTCTCTCTCTCTTTCTCTCTCGCGTGCTCTCTCTCTCTTTTTCTCTCTCTCACATCCTTTTTTTCTTTCTCGATCTCTCTCATACTCTAATTTCTTATCTATCTCTCTGTGACGACCGTTTGTCTCCCTATCTCCGCGCACTACACTTCTCCTATATATATATATATATCAAGAGCTCATAATAGCTCTCTATTATGAGCTCTTGATATA
>NW_014580629.1:11043-14287 GCF_000485595.1 Priapulus caudatus
ATTACTTATTATTATTACTTATATTATTACTATACTATATATATACTATATACTATATACTATATACTATATATATACTATATATATATATATATATATATATATATATATATATATATATATATATATATATATATATATATATTTCCTATATATTATATACCTATTATATACACATATATTTCGCGAAAAAAACACAGTTTTTACCTTTTTTCTCTGTAGAGGCTGTAATCCCCCGTTCGGCTTCCGAAAAATGTCCCAGTCGTCTTGCGGTTATTCCCAATGTTCACGCACTGTTTCCGGTGCGATTTCCGGTGTGAGTTCCGGTTTTCCTCGCGTCGTTTCGTAAGTTGTTAACGTGTGAAGACACAGATTTTCAGGTTTCACAGTTTTTGCTGGTTTGTTCACAGTTTCAGCATCAAAGCAAACACACACACACACACACGCGCAATTGTGGTCACAGAAGAACTCGTGTATCTGTTCGGTTCACGCTGCGGTATCGTCGAAGTTTTGTTTCGGCGGAAGTCCCGTCATTATGACGTCATGCTGTTTGCGGTGAAGCCGGTGCCACGTGACCTATTCCTGAGTTTATATTATTTATATATATATATATATATATTTATTTATTTATATATATGTTTCATTTATTTTTATTAATTTATGTCTTTATGTCGCAGACGTGACCTCGTTCAACTTCGGCCAAGCTTCGTTAAACTTCGGCCAAGCTTCTGTCAAGCCTCCTCAAGTTCCGGCTAATCACGATGAACGGACGCGCGGCACGGCGAGAGTGCCGACTCGTTAGTTTCCGGTCGTTTCCGGCATCGACCGAAGCATCAGCGGTGGCGGAGGCAGCGGAGTTAGACGGCAGTTGCCCGTGCTAGCTTAACAAATGAAGTGATCAGCTACTTGCACTACTGCTGCTACTGTTGCTGCTGTTGCTGCTGCTATTTTTATTGCTGCTGCTGCTCCTGCTATTTCTGCTGCTGCTCCTGCTATTTCTGCTGCTGCTGCTCCTGCTGCTGCTGTTACTGCGACTGCTGCTTTTGTTGTTGATGATGCTGCTGCTACTGCTACTATTTCTGCTGCTGCTACTGCTGCTGCTCCTCCTGCTGGTGCTGTTGTTGTTGTTGTTGCTGCTGCTGTTGTTGCTGCTGCTGCTTCTGCTGCTATTTCTACTGCTACTGCTGCCGCTGCTACTACTGCTGCTGCTGCTGCTGCTGCTGCTGCTGCTGCTCTGCCTCTCTGTGCCTCTCCCCGCAGCATTAACTATTCAGCAGTCCGGATCAATCTACTTTGCTACTTAAGTCATCGAATCAATGACAGCGGACGGACTGGTCGATCGTTGGATGGCTGGCTGGATGAATGGATGGATGGATGGATGGATGGCTGGCTGGCTGGATGAATGGATGGTTGGCTGGATGGATGGATGGCTGGATGGATGGATGGCTGGATGGCTGGATGGATGGATGGATGGATGGATGGATGGATGGATGGTGGATGGGCATGGATGAATGGATGGATGGCGATGTGGAGGATGGATGGAATGGATGGCTAAAACTGGCTGGCTGGCAGGATGGATGGATGGATGGACTGGTTGAGGATAGCATGGATGATGGTGGATGGATGGCCTGGCTGGATGGCCTGGATGGCTGGATGGAGTGGATAGATGGATGAATTGGGCTGCGCTGGCTGGTTGGTAAATGGATGGATGGCTGGATGGATGGATGGCTAAATGGCATGGATTGGATAGATAGATGGCTGGATGGCTGGCAGGATGGCTGGATGGCTGGATGGCTGGATGGTTGCTAGCTACGGCGGAAGCAGACACCTGTGTCCTAAGTGTGCCTCACGGGCTCACGGCTTCTCTCCTCTCTCTCTCTCTCTCTCTCTTCTTCTTCTCTCTCTCTCTCTCTCACTCTCTCTCTCTCTTCTTCTCTCTCTCTCTCCTCACTCACTCTCTCTCTCTCTGCGTCTTCTCACGCGCGTGCTTTGGTTGTCTTAGTAACCTGACTCCTGGCCGCAGCGTGTTTGAGCAGCTGATAAGCAAACAAATTCGGTATTAATCCGACTTTATCCGTACACAAGCCGGTTCTATCCGGGGCCCGGACTCCTGGTCTGGTAGACAGTTGGTCTTTACTGGTCACCGTTCGTCGATTTCTTGGTGATTGATACAGCTGGTGGTAGTGTTGCACTGCGCGTACGGTGTCAGAGTTAGAGAAACACAGGCGTCGCGAGTGTTGGTGTTGTTGTTGTTGTTGCTGTTGTTGCTGTTGTTGTTGTTGTTGTTGTTGTTGTTGTTGTTGTTGCTGCTGCTGCTTAACTGCTTTTTCGTCGTGGCTGTTGTGTGTTGCTGTTGCTATTTGTTTTTGTTATTTTTGTTGTTTGTTCTTTTTATTTGTGTTGTTTCGTATTGTTGTTAGTTGTTTATCGTCGTTATTTTTGTAGTTTGTTATTGTTGTTTGTGTTTCGCAGAATTTTTAGCAAGCACTGTCTTCTTTTCGCGAACACTGAGTTGATCACTGCGCAGAAGATGGGGAGCGAGTTTGTCTTCCTTCTCTCTTTCTCTGGGGGAAGCTTTGCAGCTTGTTGTGTCTCTCTGTGTCGGGGCGTACAAGCAGACGAACCTTCTCCTCCTACTCCGCCTCCTTCTCCTTCGCTTCCTTCTCTTCTCTTCCTCCTCTCGTCCCTTTAAAAAGGCCAAAGGAAAAGGGAGTGGTTACAATCGAATTCCCGTGAAGCGTTCTGCGCGTGCGCGGGGGAAGGGGGGCTAAACCACGTGGTTATACGCCCTTCCTCCGGTTACGGTCACGTCATCAGAGAGAAAAATCGTACGCGTCGAAAATGAAAAACTGCCGAAATGGGGAATTTTTTTCCACTCTCTTCTCTCTCTCTCTCTCTGTCGTGAAAAGATTTTGTGAGGGGGCAAAGAGAGTATGGTGCGTGGCCCTTTTAAGCGACGAAACGAAGAGAAGGAAGAGTTTGGAGGCATTGGGAGAACGCGCTCAGGCGAACTCAAAAACTCAAATCCCCTAAAACTATCGAGAGTGCATGCATGCACCAGCTGGCCACGCGCGCACTCACACACAAACGAACTCGTTACTTAACGAGTGATAGCCGTCCACGAATCAACCCGACATGACTACGACACATCACATATATATTAGTAGTATATATATATATGTATGTATATATATATATATATATATATATATATATAGATATATTATATATATATATATATTAA
>NW_014580630.1:0-626 GCF_000485595.1 Priapulus caudatus
TCAACATAGCTCTACCCGTGTAGCCCCTCACTCCCGCTACAGGGCTGTACGATCAACACATAGCTCTACCCATGTAGCCCCTCGCTCCTGCTACAGGGCTGTACGATCAACACATAGCTCTACCCATGTAGCCCCTCGCTCCTGCTACAGGGATGTACGATCAACACATAGCTCTACCCGTGTAGCCCCTCGCTCCTGCTACAGGGCTGTACGTTCAACATAGCTCTACCCGTGTAGCCCCTCGCTCCTGCTACAGGGATGTACGATCAACACATAGCTCTACCCGTGTAGCCCTTCGGTCTCACTACCATAGAGTCACCGCGGTTTGAGATCACACAGGGCTGTACGATCAACACATAGCTCTACCCGTGTAGCCCTTCGGTCTCACTACCATAGAGTCACCGCGGTTTGAGATCACACAGTTGATCCTCACCGATGCGAGAGATTAGTCTCACGTTGTTAATTAGCTGGTGAGAACTGTCTAAACCTACCTGTAGACCTGAGAGAAAAAAACCCGGGGGAGGCAGGAAAGGAGCAACCCCCGGAGGAGGCAGGGAGAGAACAACCCCCGGGGGAGGCAGGAAGGGAGAAACCCCCGGGGGAGGCAGGGAGGGAGAAACCCCCGG
>NW_014580630.1:4341-5925 GCF_000485595.1 Priapulus caudatus
TCTATCTATCTATCTATCTATCTATCTATCTACCTATCTATCTATCTATCTATCTATCTATCTATCTATCTTGTTTTCTTTCGATCTTCGTTTTGTGAAGGCTACCACCTCCCTTTGTTCAACTTTGTTGTCGGCATCCTATTGCCGACGTGCGCGCTATACGTCCGAACAACAGCCAGCTTCACTCTTCCAGGCAGCGGCAGCAGCGGCAGCAGCGGCAGCAGCGGCAGGGGGTGGCGACGGAAGACGGAAACCTCAGCTGCCGTCACCCGCTGGGCACGGCGACGTCGGCGTCGTCTGCTATCTGACGTCGGTATCTAACCGTGCGGCCGTGACATGGTCTCCTTGACGACGCTTCTGGCGGGAGGAGGCTAATGATAAGAGGATACTGTGTGATGCGGGTAGATAACAGCCGAGTTTTACTACCCGTCGGGGAGTTACAACCGCGATCGGTGCACGTCGAGACAGAGCAGTAGCGTATCAATAGATCTCTCAGTCGGCATCCTTACTAGTCTACTAGTCTAGCGTATCAATACATCTTTCAGTCATACACTTCTACTGGTGTGTGATATCAACGTACTATCTCCGCTGTGTGGTATCTCCGCTGAGCCCGCGTGCGAGGATGATGTAACACGGCAGCAGCGTCGGCAGCAGCGTCGGCATGCAGTGTGCAGCGCGTGTGTCGGCGCGCGTCGGGCGGCGACAGCGTCTGTGACGTCACGATTACGCTGTTAGTGAGTGGTCGGCTGGTGGTCGGGGGATGTCGCGTGATGAGTTTGTGTTGTGTGGTCGGCGACCGGCGCTACGCACGTCGGCGCGCGCGAGCGAACACGCGTCTCCGTCGCTCACATCCGACGAGCGGTGCGTAGTAGTAAGCTCTGCTGATGCTGATACTGCTGCTGTTGCTGCTGATGCTGCTGATGCTGCTGCTGCTGCTGATGCTGATGCTACTGATGCTGATGCTGCTGCTGATGCTGATGCTGCTGCTGTTACTGCTGCTACAGGTGCTGCTGGTGTTACTGCTGCTGCTGGTAGTGGTGCTGATGCTGCTGTTGCTGGTGGTGCTGCTGCTGATGTTGTTGTTGTTGTTGCTGCTGCTGCTGATGCTGACGGTGCTGCTACTGATGCTGATGTTACTGATGCTGCTGCTGCTGCTAATGCTAGTGCTACTGGTGGTGCTGCTACTACTGCTGCTCCTCTTGCTCCCGTTAATTGCCATCCGCACGCACGCACGCGATCACGACGACGAGCGGGTGTGTTGTGTCTGTGAGTTATCCCCCCGCGCCCCATCGCCCCCGTCATCCGAGCGTGTGTGTGC
This sequence comes from Priapulus caudatus, assembly GCF_000485595.1. Lineage (NCBI taxonomy): Eukaryota > Metazoa > Priapulida > Priapulimorpha > Priapulimorphida > Priapulidae > Priapulus > Priapulus caudatus. Next base: position 5,660 of record NW_014580630.1, read on the forward strand.
GCATCGGCGCAGACGCCCCGGCGTGCCAGCGCGCGCGCGCACGTCTGTCACGACCAGCAGCAGACGCGGCAGGCTGCGCGAGCGCCGTCTGACGGGCTGTCACACGCAACTCTGCGCACGCGCTTTCTCTCTCTCTCTTTCTAAACGCATTACTCTGTGGTGTTTTTTGGCATGTACGCGCTGGTGCGGACTCTCTCTCTCCCTCTCTCTCTCTCTCTCTCTCTCTCTCTCTCTCTCTCTCTCTCTCTCTCTCTCTCTCTCTCTCT
>NW_014580630.1:5935-7291 GCF_000485595.1 Priapulus caudatus
TACAGGGCTGTACGATCAACACATAGCTCTACCCATGTAGCCCCTCGCTCCTGCTACAGGGCTGTACGATCAACACATAGCTCTACCCATGTAGCCCCTCGCTACTGCTACAGGGCTGTACGATCAACACATAGCTCTACCCGTGTAGCCCCTCGCTCCTGCTACAGGGCTGTACGTTCAACATAGCTCTACCCGTGTAGCCCCTCGCTCCTGCTACAGGGATGTACGATCAACACATAGCTCTACCCGTGTAGCCCTTCGGTCTCACTACCATAGAGTCACCGCGGTTTGAGATCACACAGTTGATCCTCACCGATGCTAGAGATTAGTCTCACGTTGTTAATTAGCTGGTGAGAACTGTCTAAACCTACCTGTAGACCTGAGAGAAAAAACCCCGGGGGAGGCAGGGAAGGAGCAACCCCGGGGGGAGGCAGGGAGGGAGAAACCCCCGGGGGAGGCAGGGAGGGAGAAACCCCCGGGGGAGGCAGGGAGGGAGAAACCCCCGGGGGAGGCAGGGAGGGAGAAACCCCCGGGGGAGGCAGGGAGGGAGAGATTCACAGCGAATCATTCATCCACGATTAATGCGATCACGCGATCCATTGTTGCTATCGTTACGAGTGCCGCGAATTTTTGCTTCGCAGTGTGTACGTGACCAAACTAGCGTAATCCCTCGCCTTTATACACGTATACACGTATACAGGTATATACACGCAAACACCTTTATACAGGTGTACAGGTCTATACACGCAAACACCTTTATACAGGTGTACAGCTATATACACGCAAACACCTTTATACAGGTGTACAAGTGTTTGAAGGCTACACTGTGCACATGTAAGAGTTGTGCGTTTGATCGGATAGATGAAAGACCGCCGTGTATATAGTGTATTTTGATGTAATATTCGCGGAGAATGTGTTTGCTACACGCGTGGCCCTGTGCGTTTTGAATGACCAGATATTTAAAAAAGTATTTCAATCGCATACCTTGATTCACCTGCGGGAAGTGTTGTGGATGAAAGCGTGTGGGTTTACAGGTATGATTGGGCAGGTAACAACTACGATAGCTTACCTTGATCCGCGGATAGGTGCGTTGGTCGTATACACTCGGTGCGTGCGTGCGTGATTGCGTGCGTGCGTGTGTGCACGGGGGTCGCTGGTGGATGTTGTCGGCTAGAAGGTTGGTGGTGTGTGGTGACAACGTTGTACTTCCTCGTGACGTCACACCACGCGCGCACGGACACACACGCTGTCTGTCTGTGTGTGTCTCTCTCTCCCTGTCTCTCACTCTATATTTATTTCTCTATATTTCTCTCTCTCTCTCTCTCTCTCTCTCTCTCTCTCTCTCTTTCTCTCTCT
>NW_014580630.1:10579-11331 GCF_000485595.1 Priapulus caudatus
TGTGTGTGTGTGTGTGTGTGTGTGTGTGTGCGTGCGTGCGTGCGTGCGTGCGTGCGTATGCGAATTGCTGATTTTCCTTGAGCGACAATTAATTGAAAATCACGGAAGCACTACGCGTGCATCGAGCCGTAAGTCATATTATATTATATTTATTATCAGCCATTTGACAAGAAAAATAATGTCATTCCATTTACGTCGTCATCATAATGCAGAAGCCATCACCATTGCCGATACCCCTTCTGCACTATACATACATACAGACGTCCGCATACTTACTGATATATTATGTCAGCGGCAAAAGCAAATAATAGTTAATGAAGCGTGTGTCGACAAATCTTAGAGCATCCCCCCCCCCCTAACCTAATATATCATAACCTAACATAACATAACATAACGCATCCCCCCCCCCCGTATATAATAGTTTCACACACAACGAGATTCCGAAATGAAAGACGTGTTTTTAAAATTATTTCGCGGTAGATAATTGCATACGGGTGACGGGTTTACCTGTCCTTATTAATTCCACATTCCAGAACAGCGTGATGACAGAATCTACGATTACCGAGACACAGGAAACAGCTGCTCATTACGTACGCGTGACGTCATACGCTACGTCACGCGGTGATTGTCATCGCCAGGTTGCGTAGCAAGCCACGGTTATAGTTGAGCGATTATCGCTGGCGACTGTCGCATGTTCTAGAGCGCGCGCGCTTATAATAACCCATATACATGCATGGCGTGTCAATTACCTG
>NW_014580630.1:12861-13315 GCF_000485595.1 Priapulus caudatus
TACAAGTTGAAAACTATGCAAAACGCTGTTAAAACGGTGTTATACTCTTCTCTATTATGTACTCTTGATATATATATTGAACTTTATTTTCCCTACCCACGTCATACATTCGTTCAATCACCATAATGCACATGATTTATAGCATTGATTCCACCCGCGGCGTGGCGTGAGATGAACGTGTGCAGATGCGATAGAGCCGTAAGCGTACGTATCGAATGTTTGATCAACGTTTCCTCTATCGTTTACAACACGACAACAGAGAGGCAGTGAGAGAGGGAGGCTGCGATCACGATGTTACTCGACTCACTGCATAACCTCGGGCGCTGTCGTGTGTGCGTGGTGCGTGCGTGCGTGGTGCGTGCGTGCGTGGGGCGTGCGTGCGTGCGTGCGTGGTGCGGTGCTGTGACGCAGATGGGTGGCCACTCAGTGAAGCTATATATATATATATATGTGT
>NW_014580630.1:15059-15660 GCF_000485595.1 Priapulus caudatus
CTTACGGCCTTGCTCCTTACGGCCTTGCTCCTTACGGCCTTGCTCCTTACGGCCTTGCTCCTTACGGCCTTGCTCCTTACGGCCTTGCTCCTTACGGCCTTGCTCCTTACCTCGCAAAGACGGAAAATAACAAAGTAGTAAATGCCGTAAAAAATAACAAAATAATACGATAAGAAAATGCTTAGCTTAGAGAAAACATGAGCCGTTTGCGCCCGTAAGGCCCTATTAGCTTTAAAATAATGATATGGATTCGAAGAAAATGCAGGGAATCTGATTGTGAGACCAGACCGGTACGTTCTTAGCATAGTCGAATAGCCATTTCTCCGCCACCAAATGAATGCGTTTTGCCTCGTGGAGCGGCTGCGTGTGTCTCGTCTGTTAACACTAGTTTCCTGAGCATTGACGTATAGGTAACGGCGTACGATGTTTCCGATTTCAAATAAGTGTCAGTAAACATGCGTGCATACATGTACGAACGACAACGAGGCTGCGATGATGGAGGTCCGACCAACACACACGCTTTCTTACTCTCTCTAGCTCGCTCTCTCTCGCTCTCTCTCTCTCTCTCTCTCTCTCTCTCTCTCTCTCTCTCTCTCTCTCT
>NW_014580631.1:0-7364 GCF_000485595.1 Priapulus caudatus
TTTCTCAACATCTGCGATGCACAGCACATGGATGTTAGTGTTGCGTAGATGTGATGAAATGATTAATGGCTTGCTCGAGTCTCAACCCGTGCATAGATTGGCACCTCTGTGATCAGCATAGCAGGCTATGTGGTCACGGTGTACGGTTGAGAAAACTGACGTGCAGAACTCAGACTGAAAGGCTAAGGATTTTGCATTTTTTGGCAATTAGCAAAGTTCTTGGGCAATCTTATCTTGAAACCATGGAAATAATATAGGTAGATGTGGTAATGTGATAGGGGGCATAGGCTAGGCATCCCGGGTCTGAGGTTGAATGCCCGTTTGAGAATGCGCAGTCGATGTAGTGGTCGAGGAGTGGAAAGAATGAGTCATTTATACCTGACATGCGCGCTGCTTTACGGAAATGGCTAGGTATCTCAACACCCTTTACACGATACTGATGGCAGAAAATAAAGGCGTTTAACGAGCAGGTGTCTCATCCGGTTTAGCGTCATGGCCGAGCAACGTCAAATCGTGCGAGAAATCTCGGGACAAGTTCACCGCGAACTGCGCTGCACCGCCGGCACTTTCGAGCTCACATTTCGGTACAGCGACCTTCGCGATGAAGTTGTCCCCCATGTACATGAATGAACAGACCATGGAGCTGTGACAAGTAGGTGATCACCCACGTGTCCTAGTTAATACCTTCGATCCTGCCGAACTGTCCCCCTCAGCCCAGCCTTGTATATTGTTACGATATGACAGTCATGTATCAATACCATATATGTACATCGTGATGACGTCACATCACAACATAAGGGCATTAATAAAATGGCTACATATAACTAATAACTTGGTTCAGCAGTGCCTCCTTATTATGGGCCTTCGGGCACGCTTCACATATATCTCATCCATGACTACGCCTATCGGGCCGACTGTTTCCTGTCTGAATCCATTATACCATCCTGAAATATCAATGACCAGGGGGACGTACGTGTGGTTTGGAGAGATGGCGGGCATCGTTGTTAACATGTAGAGACGGCCTGATCTTGCGGAAAATAATCCTGCATGAATCCAACTGCCGTTTGCTCCTGAATCATACTGTAGAGCCTGTAGCTGAAAGGTATCTCTCCAAAAAGACGTGCCATTGATTGCAGTTCTCCCTCTTTTGGCACGACCTTAATAAAAAGATAGGTCAATACATCACTGTAGTCATCAAGTGAAGATGCCACGACTCGGACCAGAAAGTCCTTGAATTCGTCCAAGAGGCCTTGGTTGAGGAGGACGTAGAGCACCAATGCAGAGCGTTTGTAGACGTCACTACGCGTTAGAGGTGAGACCTTCCGATAAGCAACTTCAAGTTCGTCGTGTGCGAACGACGAGAAGAGGTCGTCTCTGTTGAGGGAAATTGTTCTGTCTTTGATGACAGGGAGAAGAGAAAAGACGAGTTGCAGGTTCCGCGTAGGCTGAAAGGAGATTTACTCTCAGTCGTCGTCGGTGAGCTCAATATTGATTCGCGAGGCCTTCGTCCCGTCCGGCAGCGCGTCAAACCGCTTGAGAGCTAGAACACGCTCATTGGCGCCAGGTGAGAAAGGAGGCCATTGCTTGTGCTTCATAAAGTAGTTAGTTACATATTGCTGCTTCAGAGCTTTTACAGACAATTTGATCAGCCCTGGGTCAGCCTTCCTGACATTCGTTGTCCGAGTGTGCAGCTGCTCCAGCCCTGCCTCGACATCTACTGACGGGTGCCCAGAGACCTTACCATGTGACGAAGCTTCTATCAGGGCGGGCGCGGACATCCCGACGAGTATCTCGAAAAACTCATCCTCGCACACATCAAGAACAACATTGTCCCTACACTCATGTCTTATCTGCCTCAACATCAGGTCGTTTGTCGGCCCATCAACTGTTTGATGCTTAAGTAAATGTTCTTGACAACCCATCGAGGAGTTTAGCACAAGGAAAGAAGGCCTGATCGAGGACTACATGCTTCAGATGCAGTAACTTTATCAGGTCTGACATCGCGTCTGCGTCCTTGCTCGAGAGGTAAGTGCGCCTTGCCCATGCAAGTAGGATGTGGTACGAGACGTGCAAATCGACCTTGCTAGCATAGCACAGGAGATGATCATGAGAACATGCGTAGATGTTAGCATCATACTTCACGAATGTTATAGAGGCCTAGAAATGGAATGTAATCGATGTACCATTGATGTACCATTAATGGGGTGTGTAAATTGTGTGTGTTTCTTGAAAACTCTCTCGACCTTCTGCGGGTCACCTCTCTGTTTGCGCTTGTTCCTAGCCGGAAATGAGAGCTAAACAACAGTCTTCATAATTTCAGATAGTGCAATTAACGAATGAAGTACTCCATCGCTCTCAAGATCGCGTAGTAGCGCCTTGAGACCGGTCGCTGGTTCATTCGGGTATGGTGATGCATCGTGCTGAAGGACGAGATAGCGTGCTGACAGTTCTAGGATCCTCGTTTGGTCATGAGCCCTACTGAGTCTCTTCTTTCCACGCCAAAAATCAAGGAGCATCATTGGCCCCCAAATATCCGATACTATCACGTGTTCCAGCTCAAATTTGGTGCAGACCCTTGGCGCCAGCTCGTCGTCGCCAAATTCCCTGTGAAGCCACCGCTTTCTGATACAGTCACGGTTGATAAATCAAGTGCCCGACCTAGTGTCCTGGCTTGGCCTAATGTCCATGGGAGAATACTGCATAGAATACGGTGCCATAAACATAGCGCCTTTGCGTAGCTTACAGTAACTAACTTAATGCCACAACGTTAAATAAAACACAATAGATACAATATAAAAATATAAATAAATTTTAAAGGAGTTACGATATGATGCTCCACCAGTTACGATATGATGCTTACCCCGATATGATGCGGACCACTAATCTCTGCCGAGGCTCCAGCAGCAATTCTTTTCGTACCAGCAGAAAGAGAGCCAAGACCTGCTCACTGGAGCTGGTCCGATTGAGCAATCAGTTCACCGCTATGGATGGATCATGGGAGGCCTCCAGAGACACCACTCTGAAGGGGAGGCTGGCAGAGGCAGTCCACGAGGAGGGCTTGCAACGGGAATTAGGCGCCTCAACCTCGAGTCCCCAGCTCTGACCTATTTTGAGTTGCGGGACCGGGCGATACAGTGGCTGGGCACCAGTCGTGAAAAGGGCCGTCAACGTGTCGCTATGGACCAGGAGGTTACCTCTGGGGCTGTTGACCCAGTGGTGGCTGCTATCAAGCAACAAGGCAACCAGTTAGCTGAAGTATTAAAGCAGCAGCAGCAAACGTCTGTCATGATGGATATGCTGGACAACAGGCGAGTGGGGGTCAACCTGTCAACAGGGGCCCACGGCGCCAGTATAGGGCTGACAAGAGCCCCATGCTTTGTTGGAGTTGCCAGTCCCCAGGCCATATGTAACGTTTAGTTTGGTACTCATAGCTCTCGACTACTCGAGGTGTTATCCGTGATCGTACGTTCGTATGCTGCGTATATTATTGAGAGATATCGCCTCGCTCGTTAACTATAAATGCTCGAACATGAGTGTACGTGCACAAGGTCAGAACATCTTTAATGTACAGAGTACTACACGACGGTTTACAGAAAAGTTTGCGGAATACAAAGCATAACTTACATAGTGCGGTGTAGCGTCACTGCTGTGAACTAACAAACGGTGTAGACACGTGTCGTCTGAGATGCAAACTGCGAGAGGGTTCGTTCCTTATTTCACAAACATAGCTTTTTATAGTGACGCTACCCCTATTGTTCCAGCCGCCCTGTTTACCATTGGCCCGGGTTCCTTCGGTCAAGCATGCCGCCCCGTCGTGTGCTGTTATTGGTTCGTTATGCGCGAGTACTCTCTGTTCACGCGTGACCCGTTGACCCTGCGTTCTTACTGGTGGGTCGTGGTCACGCCCTGTTTATGACCTATCCAATCGTGTACCGCTGGTCACGTTGACTCTTGTGGGTCACGCTGATTATCTCATATTATTATTAACGTTTCTGAATATTATTACCATTATTACCCTTTTACTAATACTTCTGTGTTACACATATTCAAAGGAACTGCCCGGATAAGGGGAATGGGCCGGTGGGGCCACCTCAGGGTTGCAGGCCAAATTTGTCGGAAAAATAAAGTCGCCTGTTGCAGTGAGCTGTGCGGCAGGCTGTGAGTCCGTGGAAACGGACAGGGTAGGTCTGATTTTCAGTCTGTAGGCTAAGATTTGTAAGCATTTTTTACCCTGGCGAATACATGCGTTAAGTCATAGCAGGTTCGAACCCCTGGCAAGCGAGGATGTCGACACTGTGGAACAAAAATTAAATACTTAACAGCCAATACATTTGGTAGTGGTACATCTTCACGAGCCTCTTCTGGTTCAGGAACACCTTCAGGGGTCTGTTGTGAATCCGACACATCTATAGGTATGTGGCAAAAAATGAAAAGTTAATGGATTACAATAAAATTGGTTTAAAACAAGAAAGTTATGGTAGTTTTTGTTACGTCCAATCAGCATAATTTCCGGTCACTGGACTTAATACACGCCGGGCGTAGAATGGCTCGGCTGCTCGCTGTCGCCGCCGCATCCAGCGCCGTCTTTGACTGGAGATAACCCTTGCTGCACTTCTTGTAGTCGGGGGTATTGGCGTGCCGCTCCGGCCATCTCCCGTCTTCACCCATCTTGAAAACACGCCCGAGGCGGTGGTCAGCCGCGAGGTGGTGTGAGAGGCGGTAGATCACCGCACTCGGGTAGACGAGATAATACCCCCGGGCTGGACACTGCGCGACCAGGCACCTTTGCAGGTGGTACTCAGCATGGTGGTCGACCACATGCCAGGTCGGCACCCACACCGGACACCAGTGCCATGCCTCATTGAGCAGGGAGGTCACCGGTTCGCGACGACCCCCGAAACGGGCGTGGCGCAGGCCCGCCCCCTCCAAGACCTGCATCCTAGTGGGGGAGTGCCTCTGCACATGCGGCGGCGCTTCTCTCACCGGGGCACGGGGTGGAGTTGTGAGCCCTACTGCACTCGTGCCCGGGTGGTCAGCCTGCTTCGCCGCCGAGCCCTTCTGCGCTTTCCTGCTCCCTCCCCATCTACCGGGGCGGGCCCGGCTCCCTCCTGTCGGGGACCAGGGTGGGGTGGCTCCTGCTAGCCGTCCCGAACCCCTGGTGCAGGGCACTGCTTCATGATAGCAGCGTCGACCCTCGCTGCAGCAGACACCTCACCGTCACTAATGCCGGGTCTCGCAGGCCACCACCGCCTTGCCCCTTGCCGCCGCCGCCGTCTCTTTGGTTGTCGGAGAGTCGCTCGTCGCTTCCGCCGGGGACGAAGCTTCGGCGGGGGTCGCACTCCCTGGACGAGCGGTCTCGAGAACTGCTCTCGGGACGCCGACTCGGCCCCTGCCCCTGGGGTCGCCGTCACTGCCGGGGGAGACAACAGCAGCTCGTCTGCGAAGACATCTCCCACTCATCGCCGAGCTCCATTGCCTCCGGCTTCTCCTCGCAGAGCAGCTCCTCATGAGCCTGCTTCCCGGCCTCCGGCGCAGCTTCTCCCTCCGGCTGCATCTCCTTCGGGTCCGGGTGCTAGTACCCGGGACCCAACTGTTTCATCTGCTCACCAGATGAGTACTTCTTGGGTGCTCAAGCCTTTGGACCATAGATTAATGATATGATCTAGTGACACAATAAAAGAGAACATGAATGTCGACGTTGCACGATTCTGTACGGGCACCCACACACATTTACGCGCGCACATATAATTATTTTCGACACGTGCTATATTAGAAATATATATATATGTGTGTAACGTTTGAGCACAATGTGCGCCACAGGTTCGATTATAGATCCACACGCGGGCACGAGCAGTAACGGAGACCACAACACCAAGATTTGTATTCAAACCGGGAACGCCGGTGCTTTTATTAGCGTACCGACCGACAGGCCAGGCCGGTAGCTATAAATGCCACACAAACTTGGGCTGAATCATGAATGCACAGAAACAGTAAAAACAGTATATACAGTATCAAACAATATGGCCCGAGATCTCAGCGCAGGGTCGGTCAAGCTGTCAGCAAGCACCAGGCAGAGGGTGAGTTGGGGAATGAAACGTGAACGTTCATCTTACCACTCGTTGATAAGCCTTGCGTTGTGTACCATGGAGCAGCTGGCGAGAGACGTCAGTGCACACCGTTACTGTGAGGAGCAGCAGCTTATATACCCATAATGGTCACGTGGCTACCTCACGTGACCATCCCTGTAATATCCAGGGATTCGGGTCACCTTAACATCTCGGCAACNGATGTAAAGCGTTTGTTGACGTAAATCCTTGCCACAGAAACTTGTATCGACAATCTTTTTCGCTCACCATCTTTGTGCTTCTGTAAGGTTGGATGTACGCTTGTAGACAGTAGCTCGTAGATAGTAGACGTAACGGTGATGTAAACGGTAACCAACATAGCTTTATTCTAAACACGAACAGTGACAGTGTACACATACCAACTCCTAGCCGGGTTCTCTCCCGTTTCTCTAAAACTCCTCTCTTTTAAGCTGTGATCGCGTGCCTGCGTTCTACTGGTTTTCCTGATTTATGGTCTGGCTAGTGGCTGCAATGACGGCTGGGGCCGGACGATCTATTGTTTGGAGTTCGATGCCTCCTTGACCAGTTCTTGGACTGTCATACAACTCGCTTACTGATTGCCCGTTTGCCTTCGGCCCTGTTCTAGAGTCGGGCGCGGTTGTCGCCGTGTCGTGAGAACAGGGCCGTTCATTCTAAATATGTCGTGTGCAATCTGTTGCACGTCCCTGAACGGTGGTATTCGCCGCGTTCCCACGGTGCGACATTTCTGCATTACATTTCCGCCCTTCCACCGCGTCTCCTGTACGCAACATACATCAACTCTTTGCCTTGTCAGTACCTTCACCACTTCACCAGATCTTCCCGTCATGCTCCCTACATTCCATGATCCAAATCTAACTGTGATTCTTAGCACCCCCTCCCCACTTAAGGGGTGCACGGGACTGGGGGCCATTTTTATTTTGACTTGGCATGTTGAATTTGAGGCAGGATTTTTACAGCCGGATGCCCTTCCTGACGCCAACTCCTTTTAGTCGCCTTTTACGACATGCAGGAGATACATTAGGCCTATTCTTAGTCCGGACCTACATGGACCCCACCCAACACACAAGTCTTCATAACCAATGGTGATATGTGAAGTATCAGACGATGAGTTTTCACTGACCTAAAGCAGACTGGGAAAGGCGAAAACACCAATGTTGAGTGGAAAAGTTAGGTACCCTTCAGCCACACCAGATTGCCTGATCTGATGGGATGAGCGGGATCCTTTTGATGAAGACATTTTCGCCCTTGCCCTTGCCT
>NW_014580631.1:7707-15656 GCF_000485595.1 Priapulus caudatus
TCGGACTTCGCCTGGCAAATGTTATGGGTTTCATGAAGGCACTTGCATACTAGGTTGGGCTCAGGGTAAAAGTAACGTGTTTTATCCTGTGCAAATGCCACGTACTCCTTATCTAACACATAATACACGTGCGCCCGCGTGGCATTAATATACTGAGGTGCTGGCAATATTTGAAAAATATTAAAAATTTGGCCGACATGTTTAAGTGGTAAAAACGTGAGTATATGGAATGAATATATAATGAATGTATCATAGGGCAGTCTCGGTAGCCCTGGCCGCTGCTGGTTCAGAAATGACACCCCCAGCCGTGGCGCAAGTTCTAAGGGCACCACAGCGATTGCCGCGTTGTCGTCGTCGTGATGGACGACGGTCCAACCCGGGTTGTTGCTCCGGTATCGGCGCACATCTGCCCGGAACGCCTCCCAGGTGTCGTAGTGCGTGAGCCTTAGAATGGCTGACGCTGCGCCCGGTCCCGGGTAGATGAATCTGGGCGTCGTGGGCGGAGCTTCCGGTCGGCCGGCTGGGTAGCGGGGAGGGGCGGGTGCTCCGGTGTCTGAGGCTGGCCGCAGAGCCTGCCAATCAATGGCCGGCCGGGTGTGGACGACCTGCGGTGGCGGTACGTACAGCGGCTCGGGAGTGGCCAGCTCGCGCCGCGCCCTCCATGCTAGCGGGAGTCCCGATGCGCTCGCCCCCTCCTGGTGGCGGAGGACTGCCGCCACTTCCTCGTCGTCGCTCTCGTAGATCTCCTGCCTGTCCTCGTCGCTGTCCTCTCCGTCGTGGCGGCAGGTCGTGGCATTACGTGGATCCATGATGACTGTTGCTCAACAAAAGGTTAGATTATTCTACTGATTTATAGTGCGCCGTTCTGCCCCCATGGCCATTTCCGTCGCCACCCCATACAATGCCTTTTGAAATCGGCCGATAAACGGCAATAATGATCGCTTGAAGCGATGTCTTGTATCAGAAAACATAGACGTTAGTCCCTCAATGCGCTCTGATAGCCGATGATAGCGAAGTCGGAAATCCGCTGCATGCTTCTTTATAAATACCTCAATAATCTCACGAAATTGCTCGTTGTTTGCGGTGACTTGTTGCTGTTGTTGCATTCTTACTGTGCTGTTCATCCACAGTGGTACTAGTGTAGCATTTGGGTGCAGCCATTTTCGAAATACCCCCCTCAATGTGGGTAGATTTCGTGTTGACATGACTAACATGACAGCATCGTATAGTGGTTAGTACCTTGCGTTGTGGCCGCAATAACCCAGGTTCGGATCCTGGTCACGGCACCATTGTAATACCGGTTCGTTACCCCTTGATCGATAGGGTTAATGCGTAGTGGTATCGGAGATATCGCTGTAACCATCATATAATAAACTCAACAATGGATGTACGTATTTCAATCACAAACATCTTTACTACTCCCAAAATACTATACATATAATATGTGCTCCGGTACAGAGCCGACGTAGACAGATAGTTACGCGACATAGACACAGATAACTTACATATTGGCAGACAGTCTAAACGGTAGCACAGTACAGATACGTGACGTGTCGTGAACTCGAGATCGAACTGGCCGTGTTTCGTGTCCCTCCCGTCTTCTTATCCTTCTGATCGGTAACGCTACGACGTTTAAATTTACAGTGATAACGCTGGTAACGAATGGTAGACTTACCCGTCTATAGTTAGTTTCTCGTACGCAAGTCCTCAGCTGGCTCAAGGTTCGTGATCTCACAGTATAGTGGAAGCGTCTATACGTTATCGCAAAGTAGACCCAGGACACGAAGTCACGGCAACCAATGTAGACTTAGAATCCTCGTCTTACAAGAAGTGTATAGAAATGTTAACACTTGATATTCACAAGCATAAGAAAGTGTAGACAGTGCCACAAGAAATAGATTTATTCAGGAAAGCTCCTGTAGTTAATAGAAATACACGTACTACAGTACACGGAAAGTGCTGATGATTTACACAGTGCAAGTACAATTTACACAGCTATAAGGTACTACGTTTAGAAATATAGGAAGTTATTGCACGTACTAAAGATAGCTCACTACGATAGAATAGATAAGAACACAAGACAGTTATAGGTTTATAGTGGCATATAGATCTATGGTGCATGAAGAACCTTAAGCCATTAGTTAAGAAAGAACCCGCATACTCACGGACTGGATATCGATGCACGTTGCAACACGGACAATGTTAGCACTCACACTGACTATGCTTGCGCTGACCGTCTTATATATACACGCTTAAATTTAGCATCCCCAGACCCTCGTCCAAACAAGGAACCATCACGCACCCGAAACTAACCAGCAGATGTGTCGATTTAGAATAACCCCTATGTACATTCCTATGCACACGGTCAGTTATGTGAGTAATTGATCGCCCCATCCCTTACAAGGATGCCACCTCCGCGACCGTTCTCTATTTCACAAGACAGGAGTATCTCCCTATTGTGTCGACTCTCTCCTTCGGGGAGCCGAGTCGCTTCTCGGTCGTATGCTAAATCTGTACACAAACAACCTTGCCACTCCTGCACAGACACTTCCGCCTGCTCTCGCAGACCGTGTTTCACACATTTCCTCAACCTCATTGCTCGTGCCTAGTTAGTCATTACAAGAATCAATCTGCTGTGCCGATAATCTGAACGGAGTTATAAAATTATTAACTGATTTAATTAATGCAAACCTCGTGTCTACACTAATTACCCCATCCGATTTAGTTCCCCTGCTACATTTAGTTAATGGAATGGCCGACTTTTGTAACTGCCGAGCATGTAAGTGTCTCAAAGTACCTTGCTACATTCCTCCTCCATCAGTAGATTGGTCAAGGCTCCTGATTGGAATTTCGCACTGGTGATGCCAGCAGCCCGCGACGACACAAGACATCGCAGGAGCAGCTTGCTGGGTGTTCCGCTTGTCAAGGCGCAACAGCGTTCCGAAACGCCATGCTGCCCGTCGCACATTGCAGTACCACATCCCTCTACAACGTTTACTTTCGGGAAATGCAAGTCGGCATTGCGCACATACAGTGCCTTCGTGCTCCCACTCACCGCCCACTCGCTCAGATATGGGGTTAGCAGTGTTGGTGGTGTCCAAACACAGGTTCTGCAGTGGTAGCAATGGTTGTTCTGTACTAAGAGCTGCCAATCTAACGACCACAAATTCAAATTCAGGTTCGTAGTGTAATACCGGATGTTCGTTACCCCGTGATCGATAGGGTTAATGCGTAGTGGTATCGGAGTTATCGCGGTAACCATCATATAATAAACTCAACAATGGATGTACGTATTTCAAACACACACATCTTTACTGCTCCCGAAATACTATACATATAATATGTGCTCCGGTACGGAGCCGCCGTATACAGATAGTTACGCGACATAAACATAGATAACTTACATATTGCAGATAGTCTAAACGGTAGCACGGCAGATATTCTAAACGGTAGCACAGTATAGATACGTGACGTGTCGTGACTCGAGAGCGAACTGGTAAGGGGCCCGGTTTCCCGTCTCTCCTGCTTTTATACTAATCCCCGTTCTTTGTCTCAAGCCCTACTCTCCCAGTGGTCAACCCTGGCCCGCGTGACCACTGGCCGCGGACGTGACTACCCTTCCTTTGTTCTTCCTGCCCTGGCAACTCCCTACGCCCTGTCTCTGCATTGAACAAAGGGCTTTGTTCCCATTTTCTATTCCCGACTATTTCCCGAGTAAGTCTTGTAACTTCTTATTATGAATATTCCTTATTACATTACTCCCCCCCCCACAAAATAAGTTGGGAGCCGTAGCCATGCGGCAAGCAACTTCCGTAGGTGTAATGATGCGTCGACTAAAATACGTATTTTATTTTTGTTTTGTACATTTTTATTTTATTTATGAATTTATTATATTTTTATTTCTATTTATCTTCTCCCGTCACCAAATTTCTCCACCACCTACATCGCATTCGTACATATACCCTTCCCTTTCTATTCATCCTAATTTTGCTTACATTCACCATTACCTACAATTATCATTACAATTACAATTACATTCACATTAGCTATACTCTACACATATGTTTATTTGATTTTATTCTAATAGATTTTAGTATTTTAATATGCAACAAACAATAAAACAATCACACACACAAAAAAAAGAAAAAAATGTTCCGGCTGCCGCCTTCGTCCTCGTCGCTGTCGTCGTGCTCCCGGCGGTCCTGTTGTTTGTGCCTCATCGTCGCCAGAAGTCGTCTTCCTCCTCTTCGTCGTCTTCCTCCTCGTCGTCCTGCATGTCCTCCTCGTCGATGGCCCCCCATGCCCCTGGCCTCGTTTGGTGGTCGAGCGCTACGCCTGGGAGTGGTGCCTCCTCGAGTGGCACCACTTTGATGGACGGCCTGTGGTCGTTGAGGTGGACGACCGTGAACCCCGGGTTCAATCTCCTGAACCGGAGCACGTCGTCCAAAAACGCCCGCCAGGTGGTATACGCCACCTGCCCAGCCGTTCCCCCGAATATGAGGCGAGGCGTTGCCGATGGCGGCCCGTAGCGGCGAGCTGCTGGTCTCATGTTGCTGTGCACGTGCGGCACGACTTCGGCGAGTGGCCGCACGGCATTTATTGGCGCACTGTCGAGGCGCCGTCGGCAGGGGCACTGTACACAACGTGTGCACCGTGGGCCGTAGTGCATGCCGCCTCCGATGTAAATGTCGTCTACTAGCAGGGGCCCTGCGTGGTTGATGGGTCGCGGACAGTAACGTTTGCGAGGCGTTTCGTCGTCCGTGGCCTCGTCATCTGCGTCGTCGTTGTGGGCTTGGCTCGGTGTCGTCGTAGTCGGCGTGGCGTCGTCTTGACGCATCGTGTGCCGCGCCCGCGCCCTCACATCGCGCAGGGCGTCTTCCAGCTTCATCGTCCAGTCGTCGTCGTCTGGCAGGTGCATCGTCGCCTCCATGATGTCGCTGCTCATGGCCTGTTTACTCAAAAAGATCTAGATTATTCTAATGTGCTACATACATGGTAATACATTCTATAGTACTGATACCTCACAACATCGCAACATCGTTCTTACTTCTCTACCCAAGGAAAACCCCCACGCAATATAACGCTGCAAACGTGTGCGTGAGCACCTGTCTACGGGTACTGAAATGTTGAATACAGTGCTATCTATCTATACATACGTGACACAAACTGTGTCCTTGTGCAACATTAAGATCATCTCCCAAGAGACTTACTGCACGAACATATAGTGGTTAGAACTTGTGAACACCTAGTGCTTTAACTCGTGTACGTTACAATATGTGCTTGTTAGATACATGGTGAAATACGTCGCCTGTGCATCGTTATACTGATAAACTATGGAGCCTTGTATCTTCTTATTATGAATATTCCTTATTACAGTAGATACAGATGGCCATGCCTTCTGCAGTCCTTCATGAGGAACAGTTGCAGGGCTTTCCTCTCGTCCTTGCAGTAGACAAGGAACAGCATGCCATGAGTTATGTCTCTGCAATGAAATATTTCACAATCACATGTAGTCAACATCAACCACGCACATAGCAAAACAGAAAACCATTGGCACTTTAGAAAAGTGCAAATTTCCTTGCCACATTCAAAGTGCTTCCCTAATGGCAGAAATTCACATTCGCAGGGGTTACGCTTTGCACTCACAATGATCACGCAACTCGCATACACGCATCATTGCGCAACGAGATGCTCTGCTGATTGCCGAAAATATACGATCTAGGGTGATGCTCAATTAGAAGCAATTGCCAGCTGAGTAAGTCCCAACTGCAATGTCGTGAAGGGTTAGGGTTACGTTACGTTAGGGATACGTTAACCCTAACTTGATATCACAACATTATTTGTCGGCGCGTTCACACGTACGAGTTTAGCCCGAGCCTAATTACGCCCATGCCATATTTCATTATTTTGTTTCTCGGAGTTCGAATGTTACTGATTGTATTTCGTTTTGTGGTACGTTCCATGGACGTTGTCGTGCACCGGTTGTTTTGTTACCATCTGATGGTCTGCACCTTTTGCCTTTTGGTGGAGGTGCGTCGACCATATCTTCTTCTTCGTTTTGTGCCATTTCTTGATCAGCTGGGTCATGTTCTCGTAGACCTTGTTGTTCTGGTTCGTTGGGTCGGTTTCTTTGTGCGGGTGGTTCTCCTACTTCTCTGCTGCTTCTAGAGCCTTGTACTATTTCACGTCCCCTGTTATATGCACTTCTGGCTATATTTTGTGCACTTTGTTGTATATTGTTTCTAAGTTTGTTGTTGTATATTATTGCACGTCCTGTTTCTCGCGCTGCACCAGCTAGTGCTATTGCTGCTCCGCCTCGTTGTACTGCTTGTGGTATTCCTAATTGTGTAGTTGTGTTTCGATGTGGATTGATCATGCCTTGTGTTTGAAAGTTTCTGACCCAGTTGTAAACATTTCTGTGTGGTGGATCTGTATTTCCTCGTCTTAATAAGTCTTGTGTTTCGTCGTTGAATGATTCACCGTGTTCGTCTGTTTGTTCCCTGAGTCGTTCCCTGAGGTAGTTATGCCAGCCGCGGTTAAACTCTGAACTTCTATTCTGGAACGTCCGCGTGGTAATGCAAATTGTGTGCGGTAGTCGTTGTACCAGTCCAAGTTACGTCTGAATGCGGGAGGAGTCATACTGCGGTATATAACGAGTAACATATGTTTAAATATACGATGTTTGTTTTATTTTCATTTTACATTGCCATCTGGCGGTATCAATTCCATGTACTGTAGTTAGGCATTGCCTCTTGGTTTGATGTTGGATCTATGTTTTCTTTGTCGCTGTCTTCTCCAGAGTCGATTATCCAGGTGTCGTTGTCCTTCCATGAAACTTCGTGGTATTCGTCGAATATATTCTCCCATTGTGCCCAGAAGTGACACTGTTTAATCTGTAGTGTATTGGGTCGTTTTCTCCAGTCGTTTGGTGTTAGGCGTACTTTCATGAAGTTTCTTCCGATGCATCGTGAGCCAGTTTGTACTGTTTTGTTCAATATGCTTTGTACGCTCTCTTTATCACTGAATGGTGAGAAGTACCAATCGTCGCTTTCGAATGGGTCGTATGTTTCCACTTCTTGGTTCTCATTTGCGCCGTATATGTGCGCTAACAAGCTGAGCGCTCTTGGGTCGAATTTCTTATTTATGCCGAATTGTTCAAGCCATGTTGCGTCTGCTATTTTCTTCGACTGTATTTTCACCATTCGTGCGTCGAACGCCAGCTTGTCGTCCAACGAGATCGTACTGTCATTTCTGAGAATTTCGTTGTTTGAGCAGAGTAGAACTGGCGTTCCTGCCAATATTTGATTGCCCATCATCTTAACTTTAATCTTGGTTTGTTGGCCCTCCAATATCAGCTTGAACACCTCCTTAGTTTCTATGTTCAAGCTGAATTCGTTTTGCCAGGCAGCTCGTGAATTGGAATGCCGTGGCGTCCCCAGAATGGAGAACCCCCACGTCCTTCGCAATATCGACGATCATACTTGAGAAAATCGTTTTCCCAGAGTTGTGTGGTCCGTTTATCCATAAGGTATTTACTTTTCCATTTTGCTTGTTGAACCACTTTTCTAGGTTCACAAGGAAGTCCCTCACTTCTTCTGAGTTGACGAACCACGTCTCTAGCAATGTTAGTAGTAGATCTGCTGATTTGGTGATTGAGTGATACTTTTCCTTGTTTGCAGTCAGAGGTTTCCACTCTGAAACAAGGTTCCAGAGTGTTTTGTTGCGATTGCCGACATTTGTGAGGTTGATAGCACTTTGAATTATCTTCTCTCTTCGCATGGTGTCTGTGTACAAGTTTTTGAGTGAGATGTCATATGGCGATAACATCTCCTGGTTAATATTTTCTTTATAATGGTTTCCGAGGAAGTCTAGTACTTCCTCAGACGTTCCGAAGTTGTTTTCATTTATGCTCGTATCATTTCTTTGGATATCCTCTCCTTGTATTTCTT
>NW_014580632.1:0-5691 GCF_000485595.1 Priapulus caudatus
GGAAGGTACGGCGGTACGACACGATGACCTGTCGGCGTAAGATCGATTAAGCAATCAAATAGAATCAATATCAATGGGCATCGATCGATCGATCTGTTTGCGGGTGGTTGGTGGGTCTCGGTCTTGGGCGCAGTTCCGTCAACATGCGTCAGACATCTCCCAAAGCGCTCATCGGCCAATCTCCTCGACGTGGCGAGGCAAACAACATCTTGTACCATGTACACACACACACACACACGACAACACACACCACACACACATACACACACCACAAAAGCATCGCGCGCGCCCGCGCGTCAGACGGCATCACACGCCGGTGCACGGCATCACACACACACACTCACACAGCGCGCGGCGCAGCGCGCGCACAGCACCACACACACCACACACACACACACACACACACACCACAGCACGCGCGCGCGCGCACGCAAACACGCACGCACACACACACGGCACGCACGCACGCACCGCCGGCAACGCACCACCCAACACACGCACGCAACGCACGCACACAGCACACAGCACACGACACACACGCACGGCACGCACGCACACACAGTTGTCAACGCACGCACGCACGCACGCACGCACGCACGCCGCACGCACGCACGCACACTACACACACACACACACACCACCACCACGACCAACGCACGCAGGGCACGCACACACACCACACACACACACACACACACGCACGCACGCAGCGGCACGCACGCATGTCACACACACACCACACACATCACACACACACACACACACACACACAATAATCCTCCTGTCTTTCATCTCTCTTAATCCGCGAGTTCTCTCACTCTCCTCACACACACGACACACACGCTCTCTCTCACCTGCTCTCTTCCCTCTCTCTGCATCTGACTCTCTCTACGTATTTCTCTCCCTCTCTCTCTCTCTCTCTCTCATCTCTTCTGCTCTCTTTCTCTCCTCCTCTCTCTCTCTCTCTCTCTCTCTCTCTTTCTCTCTCTCTCATCTCTCCTCCTCTCTCCTCTCTCGTCTTCTCCTCTCTCTCGTCTTTCTCATGCTCTCTTCTTCTCTCCTCCTCACGAGCCTTATCTCAAATGGCGGAGAAAATTCATTAAAAATTTACCGAATTTCCAGTAATGAATGCTTAGGAAGACCGCTACGTGCCGATGAGAGCAATTCGTTGATCTAACATTACGCTTCCGCGTAGCGACCGCGCAGCGTCGCCCGACGACTGCGGTAGAAGAAGGACGCAGAGGAGGAGGCAGGACGAGAAGAGGAGGAGAGGAGGAGAGGAGAGGAGGGGAAGAGGGGAGGAAAGGAGGAAGAGGGAGAGGAGGAGGGGAGGAGGGCGAGGAGCGAGGAGAAAGGAAGCGGAAGAGGAGGGGAACAAGAACGATGGAGGAGGAGGAGGAGAAATGAGGAAGGAGAGAAACGAGGATGAAAGGGGGGGAGGAGAGGAGGATGAAGGAGAAAGGTGAAAGGATGCAGGAGAGGAGAGGAAAAGAGGCGAGAAGGACAGGGAAGAGAGACGAGGCAACAGCCGCGACGTCGCGCACGGTGAATAATCACGCCGTGAATTCAGGTATTCTGCTCTCGTCGGCAGACGATATTGCGACGTCCGTCGGTGTTTACGCTGCCGACGTCGGCCGGCGCCGCCACGCGCCGTGTTACTACATCAGTTAGCGCATCAGTTCACCGCATCAGTTACCGCATCCAGTTACCTGCATCAGTTACTGGCATCAGTTACTTGCATCAGTTACGCATCAAGTTATGCATCAGTTACTAACAGCCCAGTTTACTACATCAAGTTACCGCATCAGTTTATGCATCAGTACCACGCATCAAGTTACTGCAGCAGTTACTGCAATCAGTTACCGCATCAGTTACTGCATCAGTTACTGGCTCAGTTACTACATATTAGCGCCGCATCAGTTACGCATCATTAACTGGCATCAGTACTGCATCAGTTACGCGGCACAGTTACCCGCATCAGTTACTGCATCAGTTACGCAATCAGTTACTGCATCAGTTACCCGCATCAGTTACTGCATCAGTTAACTACATCAGTTTACTCATCAGTTACCGCGTCAGTTACTATCATCAGTTCACTGCATCAGTTACTGCATACCAGTTACGCACAGTTACTTGACAGTTACTGATCAGTTACTGCATAGTTACTACATCAGTTCCGCATCAAGTTTACTGCATCAGTTACGCTGCATCAGTTACCGCATCAAGTTACTGGCATCAGTTAACGCATCAGTTACTGCATCAGGTACTGCATCAGTTTACGGCATCAGTTACCGCATTCAGTACGGGCAGTCAGTTAGCTGGCCATCAGTTTACTGCATCAGTTACTGCATCAGTTACCCGCAGACAAACAGTTACGCAGCCAGTTACTTGCAGCAGTTACGGGCATTCAGTGTACTGGCATCAGTTACGCATCAGTTACCGAGCAGTTACCGCATCCAGTTACCGCATCAGTTACTGGCATCAAGTTATGAATGCAGTTTACTGCATCAGTTACCGCATCATGTTACGCATCAGTTCACCGCATCAGTTACCAGCATCAGTTACTGCACTCAGTTAGCCGCATCACCGTTACGCATCAGTACTGGCATCAGTACCGCATCAGTTACCTGCAGCAGTTACTGCACAGTTACTGCATAGTTACGCTGCAGCTCACCGCGATAGCCGGATTACGCCTAGCATCGCAACTTCATCAGCAGCTACATCACATACTCAGCAACCGCATACAATGTAATAAACTCGGCAATACAACATGCATACAACTGCATCCATCGCACGCTGCAGTACGCCTGCACCGATTATTGAATTGCAGAAATGCATGCTCTAAAGTAACATTGCATTTAGCTATCTATGTCGCACATTCTGGCAATTGGATTGGCACCTCAGGCAGATACAATTGCATAAAAGCGGTCTCGTCACAGCCCAACACCGCATCAACTCATTCGCTTTTATATTATAAATTGGTAGCGCACGTCGATCCCATAATTATAACGCCGCCAAGTATTAATCGTATAATATGCGTTGCGGAGGTATATTCGCGCACGGCTAAGAACGTGCGGACAGAGAACGGCTTACGTCACGTGCGGGCCGCTGAGGCTGAGAAAAAGATGCTGGCGGCGGAGTGAGAAGAGATGCTCGGGAGGATGAGGAAGAGATGCTGCGGGGCAGGAGAGCGAAGAGATGCTGGCGGGGAAGGAGAAGGAAGAAGAATGCCTGCGGAGGATGGCGGAAGAGATCTGCGGGAGGATGAGGAAGAGAGCTGGCGGGAGGATGAGGAAGAGAGCTGCGGGAGGATGAGACGAGATTGCTCGGCGGGGACGGATGAGAAAAAGAAGAGATGCTGCGGAAGGAGAGGAAGAGATGCTGCGGGGAGATGAGGAAGAGATGCTGCGGGCGGGGAGGATGAGGGAAGTAGATGCTGCGGGGAGGAGAGAAGAGATGCTGCGGGGAGATGAGGAAGAGATGCTTGGCGGAGGATGAGGAAGAGATGCTGCGCGGAGGATGCAGAAAAGATCTGCGGGGAGGATGCGGAAGAGATGCTGCGGGGAGGATGCAGGAAGAGATGCTGCGGAGGAATCGGAAGAGATGCTGCCCCGGGGACTGGATGAGGAAGGAGCGCGGGGAGGATGAGGACCGATGCTGCGGGGAGGATGCGGAAGAGAATGCTGCGGGAAAGGATGAGAAAGAGATGCTGGCGGGAGGACTGAGGAAGAGATGTGCGGGAAGGATGAGCGAAGAATTGCTTCGTGGAGGAGCGGAAGAGCATGGCGCGGGGACGGACTCGGAAGAGATGCTGCACGAGAGGATGAGGAAGAGATCTGCGGGGGAGGAAGTGAGAAGAGATGCTGCGGGGAAGGATGAGGAAGAGATGCTGCCAACGTGAGGATGAGGAAGAGAATGCTGGGCGGGGAGATGAGGAAGAGATGCTGGCGGGGAGGATTAGGAAAGATGCTGCGGGAGGATGAGGAAGAGATGCTGGCGGGCGAGGATGAGGAAGAAGAATGCTGCGGAGGAGGATGAGAAGAGATGGCTGCGGGGAGGCATGAGGAAGAGATGCTGCGGAGGATGAGAGAGATGCTAGCGGGAGATGAAGGAAGAGAATGCCTGCGGGGAGGATCGAGGAAGAGATGCTGCGGGGAGGATGAGGAAGAGATCTGCGGAGGATGAAGGCAAGAGAGCTGCCCGACGGAGGATGAGGAAGAGATGCTGCGGGGAGGATGAGGAAGAATTGCTTCGTGGAGGATGAGGAAGAGAATGCTGCGGGAAGGAATATAGAGGAAGAGATGCGCGACGAGAGAATGAGAAGAGATGCTGTGGGGAGGCTGAGGAAGAGATGCTGCGGGAGGATGAGGAAGAGATGCCTGCGGGGAGATGAGGAAGAGATGCCGGAGGATGAGGAAGAGATGACTGGGCGGGGAGGAATGAGGAAGAGATCTGCCACGTGAGGATGAGGACGAGATCTGCGGGAGGTGAGGAAGAGATGCTGCGGCGGAGGATGAGGAAGAGATGCTGCGGGAGGATGAGAAATAGATGCGCGAGAAGGATGCGGAAAGATGCTGCCACGTGAGTAATGAGAAAACGATGCGGCGGCTATTCGAGGTTTTGTCTGTGCTTGATTGCTGTCCGGTAATGTGCTTTGTCACAATTAGAGACGTCGGCGAGCTGTGATGGGCGTGGGCGGGGGGGGCTTTGGAAGATAATAAGCGAGAGGCAGCGAGCGCGGGCACTCAAAAGCGCAACTACGGCTACCCGCCGCTCTCACTGCCTCTGTCTCTGTCATTTGTCTCTCCTCTCTCTCTCGCGCGCGCGGCAGTTTCCTCTGCTTCTTTTTTTCGCTCTCTCTCCTCTCTCAATCTCTCTTCTGCCGTTCTCCTCTCCTCATCTGTCGCGTTCGGCTGCCCCCTCTGACTGCTCCCGACCGTTTTTTCCTTCACTGACTCGCTCTCTCTCGCCCGTCCTCTCTCTACTCTCTCTCTCTCTCTCTTCTCTTCTCTTCTCTTTTTCTTTCTCGCTCTCTCTCACTCTAATTTGCTTTGTCGTTCGATATGAAAGTCTTACGCGCTCTCTCTTCTGTGACTTATGTGAGCGAGGGAGAGCAAGAAATAGAGATAAAGAGAGAGAGAGAACGAGAAGGAAAAAGAGAGAGAGAGAGAGAGAAAGAGAGAGAGAGAGAGAGAGAGAGAGAAGAGAGAGAGAGAGAGAGAGAGAGAGAGAGAGAGAGAGAGAGAGAGACTCGTATTGACTCGTCAGATAGCTGAGTTTAGCCGATGAAAAAACACCATTGTACAATTAGCGACGAGGTCGTGCGACAGACTGCCTGCTTCAATGCCAATCCCAATTAATTAAATCGAAAAAAAACAGGGGGTTCCAATTGTAATTCGGCAAACACCGCAAACACCGCACGCGAAATCACTTTCTATAGGGCGCACAGCGATTACAAACGTTTGTTGTCTATGTTCTCTAATGCGCTATCTGTATGTCTCCCTCTCTCTCTCTTTCTCTCCTATCTTTTTTTCTATCTCTCTGTCTGTCTGTCTGTCTGTCTCTCTCTGTCTGTATGTCTGTCTATGTTTCTCTGTGTGTGTGTCTGTCTGTCTCTCTCTCTCTCTCTCTTCTCTCTCTCTCTCTCTCTCTCTCTCTCTCTCTCTCTCTCGTCGTACGTACGTACGTACG
>NW_014580632.1:7172-7479 GCF_000485595.1 Priapulus caudatus
CCCGCTCCCCCCATCCACCCCACCACAGCATAACCTCCACCGCTAGTGCAGTGATTGCGGCCCCGCTAATGTGTCTAAATACTTAGTAACTATGTATAATAGATGACGTGGATAAACGCAGCCGACAACGGTCGCCCTAACAACAGTCGACGTGTCACGAATGAAGGCGCAGCTAATCAATAAAAGCTGTAGCGGCCATTTCTGGGCCGCGAAAGTTGATTAACCAAATTGACGCCCCGCATGCGTTATGTATGTATGTGTATACACACATATATATATATATATATATATAACGCTCTCTCTCTCG
>NW_014580632.1:11200-11589 GCF_000485595.1 Priapulus caudatus
AGAGAGAGAGAGAGAGAGAGAGAGAGAGAGAGAGAGAGAGAGAGAGAGAGAGAGAGAGAGAGAGATGTGTGGGCGTAGATATACTGTGTACACTGCATACGAGTGCTGCATACGAGTGCTGCATACTGTGTACACGCAGACGACCATCGCGTGTTCGTCTGTCCGATCTAGACGCCAACAATCTATCGAAGCGCAAATGACTCGCCTGGTTGAAGCGCTTCTTGAAATAGCACATCAAAGGAAGAGGACGGAGAAGAAGGAAATGGAGGAGGAGGAGGAGGAGGAGGAGGATGAGAGAAAAAATGAAAGAATCAAAGAATGAGAGAGAAAGAAAGCAGAGCAAGCTAGATCGAACGATATATATATATACGTATATATATATATATATA
>NW_014580632.1:13416-15650 GCF_000485595.1 Priapulus caudatus
TCTCTACTACTCCTCTCTCTCTCTCTCTCTCTCTCTCTCTCTCTCTCTCTCTCTTTCTGTCTGTTGTTTCCCGCTTGCTCGCTCTTTCTCGGTCGATCTCGAGAAAAAAAGCGAGCGGCTGTTGTCAAAAAAGGGCTTTATAGTTTAGCCGTTCGCTGGCTTTGATCACGGCCGCAGTATAGACGTTGTAACCTGACAGCTAGTCCGCGTGCGGCTGTCATACATATACCTGTAATTAGTGGACATCACGTATATGCCTGTCTTTATCAGATCTGCGCACCTGTCCTTCTCCGCAATGCTGGCTTCCACACGCGGCCAAATGGATGGGTCGTGTGTGCGTGTGTGTGGGTGAGTGGGGGTGTGTGCGTGTGCGTGTGTGTGTGCGTGTGTGTGTGTGCGTGTGTGTGCGTGTGTGTGTGTGTGTGTGTGTGCGTGCGTGTGTGTATCGCGGTATGCGCGCGTGCGATGCTGACTCCGTCGGTGGCCGTCACCGTCCCGTGCCTGCCTGCGTCAACGGACAACACGCGCGCAGGCACGTTCATAGGAGGCCGAAACGCTGCGCACGGATTTCCTCCACCCCCGTAGCCGCGACCGGCCGACGAAATTTACAGCCGATAAAATCGAAAACGAAAGCTGACGATGAATTGCGTCGAATATACGCGGTGCGCCGCGCTGCGACGACGACGACGACGACAACGAGCGACGACGAAACGACGACGTTCGTGCAAGCGCAGCGCGCCGCTCCGAATTTTTTACTTAATATACATGAGTTCCATTTTCGTGAAGAAGACGGATTTTCACCGAGTGAGATGCTCTCGCTGAACACAGTAACGGAGTCCAGCAAGCAGCAGCAGCGCGCAGGTGCAGCAGCAGCGACGACGCAGCGCCGAGGCGGCGCGGAGTAGAGGCAGCAGCAGCAGTAGCAGCAGCAGCAGCAGCGACACGGCAGACGGCGGAGGCGGCGGCGGAGAGCAGCAGCAGCAAGCAGCAATAGCAGCAACAGCGGCAGCGACGAGCGGCGCGGAGGAGGCAGCACAGCAAAGCAGCAGCAGCAGTAGCAGCAGCAGGCGGCACGCGACGGAGGCGGTAGGCGAGGCGGAGGATTGTCGAATTACAGTGTCCAGATTTTGCGTCAATGGCAATTGTCGCGTTGCGGCGCAATTACTACTAATGCGGGTTTATGCGTGACATCTGCATGTGTCGCCGTGTCGCCATGCACGTCGCCGAGCTGTCGCGCATTCACTGTGGGTGGAGATTTGCACGCACGCACGCACGCATGCACGCACGCACAGCCACGCGCATGCACGCACGCATGTACGCATGTACGCACGCATGCATGCACACTTGCTGCTACGCGAAGAGTCATAAATTCACACACGCACGCACGTACAGACGCATGGACGCACGCACAGCCGCACGCACGCACGCACAGCCACATGCACGCACGCACAGCCACACGCACGCACAGACAGACACACGCGCGCACGCACGCACGCACGCATGCACACACACACGCACGCACGCACGCACGCATGCATGCACGTACGCACACTTGCTGCCACGCGAGTATTCACAAATTCACACACGCACGCACGTACAGACACGCAGATGCACAGACAGACAGACGCACGCACGCACGCACGCACGCACGCACGCACGCACGCACGCCTAGCTCGTTGGGTTTCCACATGTTCGCCGTGTAGCAATTACAAGTGAAGACCAATAGTAATTGCAATGCAACTGCGCGACGCAAACCGTCTTACAATCATTTCGTCGCAATCGCATTGCTCTCCTCCGCGTCTAAGCGTAGCCTGCAGCAGCAGTATCAGTAATTGCAGCAGCAGCAGTAGCAGCAGCAGCAGCAACAGCAGGAGTAGTAGCAGCAGCAGCAGTATCAGTAATAGCAGCAGCAGCCGCAGCAGCAGCAGCAGCAGCAGCAGCAGTATCGGTAATAGCAGCAGCAGCAGCAGCAGGAGTAGCAGCAGCAGCAGCAGCAGCAGCAGCAGCAACAGTAGCAGCAGTATCAGTAATAGCAGTAGCAGCAGCAGCAGCAGCAGCAGCAGCAGTAGTAGTAACAGCAGCAGCAGTATCAGTAGTAGTAGTAGTAGTAGGGGACACCATGGAAATAGCTGACGCATAGAAAGAAGAGACGACGCGAAGAGGAAGCTAATTGGAGTTTCCTCTCTCCTGCTGACTGACGATGTGTCTTTCCCGAGGTTGACCCTCTTTATTTC
>NW_014580633.1:0-1240 GCF_000485595.1 Priapulus caudatus
GGGAGTGGGGTGAGAAGATGAGGGATGTTAGAGAGAGATAGAGAGAGACGGGACGAGGAGAGAGAGATGTAATGATTTGAGTGAATGAAGAGTTAGGGGAGGGGGATATTTTTTTCTACGGAAGCATATGAATCGAGAACCTATGGCTATTACAAATCTCTCACAGCTACCCTACCCGACTCTTTATCATTGTTAAATTGACTACGTCACGAATTTTCTATGGTAAAATTTGTACAATTTTTGTTGCCATTTTTTTACATTAAAAGTAAGAACTAACGGGACTAAACGTATCGTCAAATTCTTAACTGATAAGATTGTTTCTCAACTAGTTAAAAATTCAAAAAACCTGGACGATTTGATATTATGTTCCTGACATTAATTACTTGCTATGGGCTATATATGAGTCACGAGTATATGTTTACATCGAACAATATATTAAAATAGGAAGTATAATGCGGCAATTTAACCATAAAAAGTGAACAGAATCACTTATATTTTGTGAAAAAGTGGAAATATTTTTACTATTTATGGTGACGTAATTACTTTAAAGTTTAAAGTGAGTATAATTTAACAACAATTATAAAATTTAATTTATCAATCGATTTAACATTAAATACGTTTTACAAAACTACCCGTGCCCGCATACGCCAGTACCCACGACAAATGATTTCTATACTACTATTCTAGAGATTTCATATCTTTATTTTGCATGTAGAATAACCTCGACCTATACCTGTCTTTATTGTAAACATTCGCACTAAAAATAAAAGACATTACCGTAAATATTTTTTCACGTAGAATTTACCGAGAATACCAACTCTTTACATAATATATGTTCCAGGATCCGGAAGTAACTTGCTTCACGGAATTTTTCTAAAATGCTTTGCAGCTTATTGTTTCCGCATGCAATACATATACACAAAATACATTATATTTCTTGAAATTGTACATTTGTGGTGTATTATTTCAAATTGAGGGTCATTCTCGCCCGAGGCCTACACGCTCACGTATTCTTCCTAGCTCTACCTGGGGACCGGGGGTGGTGTGTCAAAGGCGCTCTCACACACTCACACACTACGTCTTTGTAACAGCGTGTGAAAGCTATAGCATCGATCAGTGGGCCAGGTACCCAGGGCTAATAGCTCCATGCGTAGTTTGTCGCCCTGTGTGTGTGTGTGTGTGTGTGTGTGTGTGTGTGTGTGTGTGTGTGTGTGTGTGTGTGTGTGTGTGTGTGTGTGTG
>NW_014580633.1:7069-11431 GCF_000485595.1 Priapulus caudatus
ACACACACACACACACACACACACACACACACACACACACACACACACACACGCGCACACACACACACACACACACAGCATCGGCGCATCGTCGCCGTACGTTTCATGTACGCCGACAGTAGGGCGAGGCCGAAGTGCGCATACGCGCGACGTCGCATCAAAGATCGTCATAACATCACAACATAACATGGCAACACTATTACGTAACCACACGTAATAACACGTCGCATGTCACAACGTCCCGTTAGCAACAGTTACAATACAGTTATAATACAGCAACGTTATAAGTAACATATAGGTTATGCGCAACGATGACAGCGTGACAACGTGACAATGTGACAACGATGACAGCGTGACAACGTGACAATGTGACAACGATGACAGCGTGACAACGTGATAATGTGACAACGATGACAGCGTGACAACGTGATAATGTGACAACGATGACAGCGTGACAACGGGACAACATGACAACGATGGCAGCGTGACAATGTGACAACGACCGCAGCATGATAACGTGACAACGATGACAGCGTGAGAACGTGACAACGGTGACAGTGTGACAACGATGACAGCGTGACAAGGTGACAGCGTGACAACTTGACAGCGTGACAACGTGACAACATGCACACGTGACAATGTAACAACGATGACAGCGTGACAACGATGACAACGTGACAACGATGACAACGTGACAACGTGACAACGTGACAACGTGACAACGTGGCAACATGACAATGTCGTCACAACATAACGCTACAAGCTAAATACAACGCAATTGCATGATAACGTGTCTACATTAGAACGTAACGACATAAATTTAAGTTGCAATGTTAACACTTAACAATTTGGTCATTTTAGCAGCGTAACAAACGTGACATTGTGACGCCGACACCAGCGTACCATGATACCACGCTGACTGTGTCATCTGTCACATCAGGTTAATGTCCCGAATTGATAACCAATGACACATTTGTCTCGCAGGCAAACTTGAGTAAAATACAACATAGTTCAAATCCGGGTTTAACGCGTATTTAACGAGTGAATAGGAAAGCAATAGGAAAGAAATAGGAACAGTGATATAACGCGCCTTTCACAGAGATGTCGGAAGTGCCAAACTTGGCAGAAAAGACGGGCCAACAACAAGTCACGAAAAGGTTTTTCACTTCCATCTCTATTATTTAACTATTCTCTATTCTATTATTTTTCTATATATTCTATTATTATTCTATATATTCTAGATCCAATTTGGCGGAAAAGTCGGCCGAAAACAAGTTATAAACATGATTTTCAGCCACATTTCTACAGATTAGTTAACGAGTAACGATGAAGGACTGTAGGCGTGGTGGTGATACTGGGTCCAGCACACACGCATGAAGCGTTCGCAGTCCCAGCGTTCTTCCCTCGTTCTTTCACTACACACTGGTGACTGCGTGTAGCAACACTAGCGCGCTTTCTTCTGCATCTCCTAGCAGACGATATGTAGGTTGAACAGGTGATTTCTACCTACCCCCTCCCCCGCAACCCGCCCACCCACCGATCCCCCGCGGCGGGACCCACCCGGCTCCCGCCTCCTGTATGTTTAATTGAGCATGTCTGTTCACTGAAGGAGAAGTAACATGGCGGCGGCCATGGAGGTCACGTGGTGTTGCGCGTGGTTTGGACGGCAGACGCGCTGCCACGGCGACGAGGCGCGCGTTCCCACGGTATGTGCGTGCGTGCGTGCGTGCGTGTGTGTGTGTGTGTGTGTGTGTGTGTGGCGTGGTGTGTTGTGTGCGCGCCAGCGCGCGCCGGTGTGTGTGTGTGTGTGTGGTGTGTGTGTATGTGTGTTGTGTGTGTGTGTGTGTGTGTGTTGTGTGTGTGGTGTGTGTGTGTGTGTGTGTGGGCGCGCGCGCGTGTGTGTATGTGTGTGTGTGTGTGTGTTGTGTGTGTGTGTGGGCGCGCGCGCGGTGTGTGTATGTGTGTGTGTTGTGTGTGTGTGTGTGTGTGTGTGTTGTGTGTGTTTGTGTGTGTGTGTGTGTTGTGTAATGCGCGTGTGTGTGTTCGTGTGTGGGCGGCGCTCGTGTGGCCGTGACGTGCGTGTGCGTGCGTGCGTGGCGTGCGTTGCGTGCGCGTGTGGCCGTGCGTGCGTTGTGCGTGCGTGCGTGCGTGCGTGCGTGCGTGTTGTGCTGTACTAGTGGTGGGGTGTGTATTGTTTTATTGTGAAGGAAAGAGCGACGCTATGAACACACAGTTCACTACAACCGTCCTGCGGCGCTGATTTCATAACTTTACCATGTCAATCAATGGCTGGCCTCACGGTGGTATGAGGGTATCTATGGTGTTACAGAGATGGGGTGAGTGGGGGTGGGGGTGGGGGGGTTAGGGAACCGGGCAAAGCGGAACACGGGGAAAGTGGAATTGTCTCAGCAGATCTATGTTTTGCCCCATCTATTGTGACTGTTTTCATTAGAAGTTCAGTTGATGATGCATCGTTTTTGATGGATGCATTTGGCCATGAATCAGCTATGTACATTTTTTTGGACAAGTCTGTTTTTTTTATGTGTTTAAACGGATATTTCTTAAAAATGAATCATCTGCTAATCACCTGTGATCTTGTGGAATCTCTATGTGCTTTTTGCTTGAATCTAAGGCCTATGTGTGCCATATGCATGATGAGATTCTTTGCGTAGTTGCTGCACAGCGGGTAACGCTCACATGTGTAGAAACTATCATGTGTTCGGGCAAGTGGATGGGCAAGTGGAACAGGTGTTCAATTTGCCCGGCCATATTTGATAGGCTAAATGTATATCATTATTATCAGATTATTTATTATGACTTAATTAGTACTCTCAGTCAGCAGAGTAGGCTATGTCTGTCTTTGCATCATTTTAACACTAACTCGGTAACATTGGCATATACTGTGTCTTCCCTAGACCTAATTATTTATGCGTCCTATGTGGCAATGTTTCTTTCCATGTTTTAGGCAAAATGTTAGCGCACTAATGAATTTGATGTTCGAGTAGACACTGAAGAGGGACGCAACATTTTGACACAATATAGCATGGAGTAAAATGACATTCTACCTTGCCCATAACAAGGTTTCACTTTGCCCCGGGAGTCTGGGGCAAAATGAAAATATTTATAATTTTATAATTTTGTATATTTCAATAAAGTCGTTTTTAAATAACTTTGTTTGTCGCCTGTTAGTTATTGTCCTAAGCCAAAGGATTAGAGCAAAACATTTCACTTGTCTGCGCTCTTTACAGCGTTTTGGCCACCAAATTTCTTCGTTCCACTTTGCCCCGGGTTCCCGATATATCAGAACACCTCAACATATAGCTACGTCTGTACTACGCACGCTAACTCATAGACACCCCACCCCCACACACACCACACACAACCGGAACATTCGTGACGTCATGTTGTGTTGTTCGTCATGCTGCTTGGACCGACAATAGATCGCGACACAGTCGGTTGTGACGTCACATAGGCGCAAAGCGATGACGCGTGCGCGTGAACACAGGAATAATTCCTCACAATAAGTGTGCGCGTTGTTTTATGTTATATTTCAAAAGTGATATTTTTTTGTTGGGGTATTATTTCGTGTGCTGCTGATCAGAACCGACAGCGTCGACTAAAACCCATCGCTAATTCGTAACACATAATTAGAAATATTTTCGTTATCGTCCTTAATGATATTATTTTACATTTATTATTTAAATTCGATTATATTTTTAAATAAAAAATCAATTCGAATTTTTGCGAAGCAATTTGTTACGCTACTAAAACTGCGACGGGCGCGAAACCTAGCGGCTGCTGAGGTTTACGCGGGGCCGGCGGCGGTGAATACTGATCTGTATATAACAACTGTATATAACACTCAGTAGATCAGTGGCGGTGACATGTGTTCGCGTCAAAGCACGTTAGCATTGACATAATATAAAACATTAGTATTTACACGAGCAGCTTTTATGAACAGCGCTAATACCTACAGCGTTTTAAGTGAATTAATGAGAAGTGAGCGCTCTAATTTTCTGCGACCGAAGCGCCGCGCTGCGGCCGTAAACGTAAACGCGGCGAGAGTGGCGGCCATTTTATCATCGCGTAAAATATTAATTGCCTTAGCTTAAGTTTATAAGTTTTATAATTAGTTTTCGCACAAGAACAAAATATGCTATAAAAAGATGCTAGTGTGTATAAAAGAAACATGCTAAATTTCGCGTTTAATTTTAGAATTTTAATCACATCTTTTATTGCGTTATAAGGATGGCGATGGGGGGGGGGGACAGATGTATCGGGGACTGATGTGCCGGTAGTGTATGTGTGTAATAGTGAATGTGCGTGATGTGTGGTGTGTGTGTGTGTGTGTGTGTGTGTGTG
>NW_014580634.1:0-5500 GCF_000485595.1 Priapulus caudatus
TGATTTTTAAAATGGCGGCATAGCAACATCAAAGTTGCACAACGAGAACACAAAGTACATCGACAACCGCGTACCATAGAATCGACCATAATCCCTCCACCCCCCTACCAGGCTTAACGCAGTCTTACGAGAGACGGGGGAAGGGAAGGGGGAGGGAGAGGAGGAAGGGAAAGGGGAGGGAGAATGGGAGGTGGAATGGGAGGTGGAAGGGGAGGTGGAAGGGGAGGGGGAAGGAGAGGTGGAAGGGGAGGGGAAGGGGAGGTGGNGTGTGTGTGTGTGTGTGTGTGTGTGTGTGTGTGTGTGTGTGTGTGTGTGTGTGTGTGTGTGTGGCGCGTGCATGTGTGTCTTTATAAACTCTTTGTTGATTTTTATATTAATTTAGTAATTGCTCATTACACTTTAATTGTGAACATTTCCAGCAAGTGTGATGAATGCGTATGTGTACAGTCTCACTTCATTGAACATAATAATTATGCTAATGGTAACCCTTGAATAGGCGCCACGCCTACGCACGCACGCATTTACACGCATGCACGCACGCACGCACACACATACACATACAAGCACACAAAACACACACACACACACACACACACACACACACACACACACACACACACACACACACACACACACACACACACACACTACTTCAAAACCCACCCAGCAAACACACACACCCAACACACACACACACACACACTTCCGTTTAATATCTCATTAGCATTAGTTAATCGCTGTATTGTCCGCGCGCGTGTGATGATTTTTAAAACTGGCGGCATAGCAACATCAAAGTTGCACAACGAGAACACAAGTACATCGACACCGCGTTACCATAGAATCGACCATAATCCCTCCACCCCTACAGGCTTAACGAGTCTTACGAGAGACGGGGAAGGGGAAGGGAGGGAGAGGAGGAGGGGAAGGGGAGGGAGAATGGGAGGTGGAATGGGAGGTGGAACGGGAGGTGGAAGGGCAGGAGGGGGAAGAGCAGGTGAAGGGGAGGGAAGGGGAGATGGGAATGGGAAGGGAAGGAGGGAAAAGAGGAGAAGGGAGAGAGGACGGCAGGGTTCGGTGCGGATTTAACGCAGGCTGATTATATGATGTATCTCGTATTACGTGTAGTGTGCGCTGGCTTACTCGCCTTTCACTATGATACGGGGCTTATGTATGGAGCTTTGCACGCGTTATTAGACCTCGTACTCACACGTCTACTATAATATATAGTATATATATATATATATATATATATTATATACTATATATATATATATAATATATATTATATCTACTATATATCTCTTTCTATATATATATATATATGTATATATGTATATATATATATATATATATATATATATTTATTTATGTATGTATGTATGTATGTATATGTATTACATCTCAGCTTTGTGCTAAGACTATCACTGCCTCTACTACAGAGCCGCTGTGCGGTGTTCTGGAGCCAACTAGTGAATAATATTTTAGTTTCATATCTACACAGCACATCTAGTTAGCTTCATTTCATGGGATTGACTGCCTTGTGGAGGGGGACACGGGAAAGTATAAAAACATAAAGTAACATGACATGACATAGCATAATAAAACGAAATGAAACATACCGCAACAAAATGCAACATAACAGAACACAACATAACACAAGACAACATAACGCAACGCAACGCAACACAACACAGCACACACACAACATGTACTTCTCCTGCTGAAGGCCCGGAGGTCTATGCTTACAGAATGGTGCGTGTGTTGGAGAAGATAAGGAGGGACGCCATGTTGGAATTCGCCGGCGGGGATTTTCTCAGAAGTCGTGAGGATTGTCTCAGCCGCGAGTCAACGTCCGTAACGACAATCAGAATCACAGAAGCAGAAAAACGCTGTGAGCCGCAGATTTTTGACAGTTCTGTGCGTGAATCGACGTGTTACGTATACATAGACTAGCAGATATATATGGCAACCCCCATGCACACGGATTAGGAGGGGAATATCTATGTACGTAGAGAGAGAAGGTGTAGGCTGTATCCCCCAAACGTTAGCACGGTTGGGAATATAGGTACGTATAGCTAGCTACATAGGGAAAGGCTAGGCCGATTTTCCACACCCCTACACCCCTAGGGATAGGTCTGTCTGCACAGAGAAGTAATAGAATAATCCCCCCCCCCAATTCACAAGGGATAGGATAGGTACATCTACATAGAAAAGAGCTATAGGCTGGACGCCACACATGCACGGATGGGGATAGGTCTATCTACACACATAATGGTTAAACAAATGGTTTCCTAAGGTACACGGGGGGTCGGAAAACGGTCGCCCACACTCGCGCTCACGGGTTAAGATAGTTTTAAAAAACTTGTCAAATGACTATAGGCTGGATCTCTACACATTCACACTGGCTAGGATGGGCTACTTGCTTACATATAGATGTGCTAGAATGCATTTTCCGACGTTGGATCACACGGGCTTGGACACGACCATCTAGACATAAACAACGGTTGACACCGGGTTGAAGAGTGGTTTTCGTAGACGTACACACACAAGTTAGCAGAGTTATATGTTAGCAGAGTTATATGTTAGCAGAGCTATACGGTAGCAAAGCTATATGTATACACAATTAGACTGTAATAGTTCTACACGTGCGCGTACATACAAGCTTTATGTTCTCGCACATATAAACACAAAGCTCCGGTAGGTCAGTCGACTAACATATATATGTACAGTGCGCGCTGGCATGTGTGTCTTTATAAACTCTTTGTTGATTTTTATATATTAATTTAGTAATTGCTCATTACACTTTAATTGTGAACATTTCCAGCAAGTGTGATGAATGCGTATGTGATCAGTCTCACTTCATTGAACATAATAATTATGCTAATGGTAACCCTTGAATAGGCGCCACGCCTACGCACGCACGCATTTACACGCATGCACGCACGCACGCACACACATACACATACAAGCACACAAACACACACACACACACACACACACACACACACACACACACACACACACACACACACACACCGCACACACACCACACACACACTTCCGTTTAATATCTCATTAGCATAGTTAATCGTTGGTATTGTCCGCGCGCGTGTGATGATTTTTAAAATGGCGGCATAGCAACATTCAAAGTTGCACAACGAGAACACAAAGTACATCGACAACCGCGTACGCATAGAATCGACCATAATCCTCCACCCCTACCAGGCTTAACGCAGTCTTACGAGAGACGGGGAAGGGGAAGGGGGAGGGAGAGGAGGAGGGGAAGGGGAGGGAGAAATGGGAAGGTGGAATGGGAGGTGGAAGGGGAGGTGGAAGGGGAGGGGGAAGGAGAGGTGGAAGGGAGGGGAAGGGGAGGTGGAATGGGAAGGAGACGGAGGGAAAAGAGGAGAAGGAGAGAGGAGGAGGGTTCGGTGGGATTTAACGCAGGCTGATTATATGATGTATCTCGTATTACGTGTAGTGGGCGCTGGCTTACTCGGCCTTTCACTATGTACGGGGGCTTCTATGTATGGAGCTTGCACGCGCTTATTAGCCTCGTACTCACACGTCTACTAAATATATATATATATATATATATATATATATATATATATATATATATATATATATATATATATATATATCTATATATATCTCTTTCTAATATATATATAATATATATATTGTATATATATATATATATATATAATATTTATTTATGTATGTTGTATGTATGTATAAGTATTACATCTTGTGTGTGTGTGTGTGTGTGTGTGTGTGTGTGTGTGTGTGTGTGTGTGTGTGTGTGTGTGTGTGTGTATGCTCTGTCAATAATAGCACGAGCTAGTGAGAACGCGAAGGGGCGCGCAAGGGCAAACACGCGCATATGCCTTACGCGTGACAGACGATGGATTAACATAACGCGGATATATGCAAATAAGCGCCGTTATCGAACCGGGTCGAGTATCCGATGTTATCCCGGATTGAATGTCCGAAACTATCTCGGATTGAATATCCGAAACTATCCCGGATGGAATATCCGAATCTATCCCGGATGGAATATCCGAATCTATCCCGGATGGAATATCCGAATCTATCCCGGATGGAATATCCGAAACTATCCCGTATGAAATTCCTGACTAGCCCGAATGGAACATCGCCGATTATTCCGGATGTAATATGCGAACTTATCCCGGATGGAATATCCGACTATCTCAAATGCAATAACTTAAGCTATCCCAGAAAAAAAACGTGGACACCCTGCCTATATGCCGTATGGTATATGTGACACTACTCTGGATAAAATATCTGATAATCTTGGATCGAATGCCAGAGTAGGTCACTTTATGACCAACACTAATAATCTCCAAAACCCCTTAGTTGTCAACACTTGACTAACTGCGTGATAGTAGTTGTCAACACTTGACTAACTGCGTGATAGTAGTTGTCTATGCACTCGACTGTCTGCGTTCACTGTGAGCAATCTTTACAAACACACATCGTGTGATGGATAACACTTGATTTTCCCGTCCGCTCTACAGTAAATACTACACTTCATCCCCGCGTGTATTTTCGGCATGGTCATCACTCGATTTGTCGCGCACAGTATTGTGGTTGTGACCTCCTACTATTAGGCAGGTTGACTATGTTTTCTTCTTTTCAAAATATTTGGAGATTTGCAAAAAATGTTTTACATAGTGAACCTGACTATATACACTTGACGTACGCTCCTCGCTTGTTGGGCAATACTGACTATCGGCTGCGTACACTTTGTAGTAATCATAAACACTTATTGTTCTTTCTCCCGCCCGTCCGCGTGTGTTGTCGCTGAAAGCGCACTCTGTACCGACGCCATTATCCACTCAGAAATCTTCAAAGACAAATTGGCAGCGCCATGCACTTTCTCTTCTGCCTCCTCCCACTCCACCACCACTCTGATCCACTCTCGCTCTTGAAGGCTTTGGCAGCAATCGACTCACTCTCAAGTTTTGGACCCCTGCCTCTTTCTCTTTTCCTCCCTCTCACGCTCCCTAACTCTCCCACCCCTATTTCCCTCCCTCCCTTCCTATCTATCTCTTTCCCGCTATATCTACCTCCCTACGTTCTACCCCTGCCCTCCTCTCCCTCTCCTTCTCCGCTCTTCCTATCTTTCTCTTTCTCGTTCCTATTCTCCCTTCTTCCCTTTCCTCCCTCTCTCCCTCCTATCCCCCACTCG
The DNA here is from genome assembly GCF_000485595.1 of Priapulus caudatus. Classification (NCBI taxonomy): domain Eukaryota; kingdom Metazoa; phylum Priapulida; class Priapulimorpha; order Priapulimorphida; family Priapulidae; genus Priapulus; species Priapulus caudatus. Next base: position 5,216 of record NW_014580634.1, read on the forward strand.
CTCACTCTTTTTTGCCCCTTCCTCTTTCCCCTCCCTCTCTCCTCCCGGACACGACTTCGCGACGCGAAGGCTTTTATTGTGTATATTGCATTACTGAACAGATCGATATCGATGAGCGAGAATCAATATATCGGCAGCTGACGAGCGAGCGATGGTGGATTGGGAGAGGCTGCATTAGTCAATCTATTCCAGTATACTCATTGATTTCAACATGTAGCAGGCGACAGTATTAGCAGTAGCAGCAGTACAAACAAAATAGCAGTAGCAACAAACACAACAAAAAGA
>NW_014580634.1:6265-11650 GCF_000485595.1 Priapulus caudatus
CACGCTCGCACGCACCTGCGCACGCACGCACGCACGCACGCACGCACGCGCACACACACACCCACGCACGCACGCACGCACGCACCCACGCACGCATGCCTTCATTCAGACACTCATTCACGCACGCACGCACGCACGCACGCACGCACGCACGCACGCACGCACGCACGCACGCATTCACTCTCGCACACACACCTGCATTCACGCACGCGGCGCACGCACGCACGCACGCACGCACGCACGCACGCACGCACGCACACACACACACACACACACACACACACGCATTCAGGCACGCATATGTCTGTGTTACTCTACGCTCGGAGTTGTAGTCGTGCTGAATGTGAACTATAGCAAGCACTGGCTTGTAAGCACGGCATATGCATGCGACGCTGCTGCTGCCATTATAGCTGGCAAGGATTATGTCTTGATAGTGGATGTATGAAGAAGGGCGATGTAGAAACATAACAAGTTGTGTCTAGCTGTAAGTAGCTGGCTGTCTGTATGTCAGTCCATCCGTCCTTCCATTTATCCATTCATCCATCCATCCTCCCGTCCCATTAGATAGATAGATAGATAGATAGATAGATAGAATAGATAGATAGATAGTACTCTCCCGTCTGCACGTTTCCTATCGGCCGACTCATCTCACCTCTCCGCCATTACTTCAACAATTCGATTTTACATGGATCCTCCCTGTCGGTTTGTGACCTCCACGATATACTTTCTCTTGTGAGAGCAAAGACAGCGAAAAAAGAAAAAGAAAGAAGCAGAGAGCAGATAGCAACGATAACACTTCAACGATACTAACGCGGCGTAAAAGAAAGAAAAAGAGAGAAAATTAACAGCAGAAAGAAGTTCACGACTCTAACGAGGGGGAGCGAAAGAGCGCGCGAACACTTTAACGCTACTATCGTGGCGTAAAAGGAATAAAAATAAAGAGAGAAATACACAGCAGAAAGAAGTTCACGACTCTAACGAGGGGGAGCGAAAGAGCGCGCGAACACTTTAACGCTACTATCGTTGTGTAAAAGGAAGAAAATGAGAGAAAATTCACAGCAGAAAGAAGTTCACGACTCTAACGAGAAGGAGGCGAAAGAGCGCGCGAACACTTTAACGCTACTATCGTGACGTAAAAGGAAGAAAAAGAAAGATAGAAATACACAGCAGAAAGAAGTTCACGACTCTAACGAGGGGGAGCGAAAGAGCGCGCGAACACTTTAACGCTACTATCGTGGCGTAAAAGGAAGAAAACGAAAGAGAGAAATACACAGCAGAAAGAAGTTCACGACTCGTTAAGTTAACGAGTGGGAGCGAAAGAGCGCGCGAACACTTCTCATCTCAACGTTGTTTCTAGGACGTCGGCAAAACCCATGAAACAGATTAACGTTTTAAACTCGCGTATATCGACCTGTTCCTTTTCCCACCCGACGGCGTCGCTTCTCAGAAGACTTTTCTCGATCCGATTTGATCCGAATGAGTACGGTCATGGCCGAGCTCGATTCGGATCTAGTCCGACGTTGTTTCGACGATTTGGTCGGAGTTCGATTCGGGTCTAGTCCGACGTTGTTTTGACGATTTCGTCCGAGTTCGATTCGGATTTAGTTCGACGTTGTTTCGGCGATTTCGTCCGAATTCGATTCGGATCTAGTCCGACGTTGTTTCGACGATTTGGTCCGAGTTCGATTCGGATNTTCTTCGGCGCCATGCTTCTCCTCTTCTTTCTCGTCCCGGCGTTTTCTCGTCGCTCTCGTCCCCTCATAGTCTCTCTCACAGCATAAGACCCTCTTCCAGAACCACTCACATCTCTCTCTCTCTCTCCGCTCTCCCTTAGCCTCTCTCTGCTCTCTCTCTCCAGTCCTCTCTCCTCTCTCCCTCTCTCTCTCTCTCTCACTCTCTCCCTCGAGAGAGAGAGAGAGAGAGAGAGAGAGAGAGAGAGAGAGAGAGAGAGAGAGAGAGAGAGAGCACTCGACAAGAGGAGGGGGACGCGCAGATGTAACAGATGGTGGCAGAGCACGAGTCGCTCTCTCTCTCTCGCTCGACGCGCGCGTCCTTGTTCCGCGCCGCCGCCAACTCAACAAGTCGTGAAATCGCCATTTTGCGTCTCCGCCATCGCCTCTTCAACCTCGACTGTCAAGCTGGCCCAATATTGCGGCGTGCGTAGCAGACGCGCATTAGCCACAGCGCGCTGCAGCCGATCTCAAGAGCGTAATATGCAAATCCGCAAATATGGCTCGAGATGAAGAGGAGCCATTGTTATGTTTTGCGTGTGGAGCGCATGCAGCGCCAGTGCACGCGTGCGGTAAGCTTCCGACACAGCGCGTAAAGTTTCTGCCGCAAGGTATCACTGCTGTCGGCCCGCGAATAAAGTATGCGTGTGAATGCGCTTCCCACTAAAAAGTTATTGTGAGATTTTACGTGTAATTGTACGTGTGTATTGTATAGTCACTACTTGTGATGTTATTGACGTCAGTGTCCCTGTGTTTAAGCGATAGAAATATACAGGCATTGATATATTTAATATTAACTGGTCGGTAAACGTTTATATAACTACTTTATTTAGTTATTTAATTATTTACGTGCATCGCGGTCAATTTCATTAAACCTGTACGCGTGACCACTCATGGGTTATGTCCGCTTGTGTTTTTCTCCCCGTACTCTGGCACTTTTGTTATTTTTATTGTTACGTCAATGAAAGAGAGAGAGAGAGAGAGACGGACAGAGAATGTGTGTGCATGCGTGCGTGCGCGTGCGTGCGTGCGTGCGGGTGTGTGTGTCCGTAGGTGTATGCGCGTGTACGCGTGCGTGCGTGCGTGTGCGTGCGTGCGCGCGCGCATGTGTATATATGTAGAGAAAGCCGCTAGCTATAATATAAATATCGGCCATGCGCTATCACGCGCGCTAGCAATGATATTATTGCTACAGGCGCCTTCGCGTGTTATTTTACGCCCCTTTTGTGCTACTATTACCACAAACCACTAATTTATATTACTGCGAGGGGCTTTTACATCGTTAGAATGTAATTCGATATGACCAGCTAATGGTAATTAGTATTACAGCCAGCAAAGCTCGCGCTAGTACAGACGTGGGTATACGTGAATTAGCACGTCTAATTCATGTCCTCCTGCTACGCAGCTCTCCCCTTGCGTGCGAGTGCAGAGGCAGGGGTGGTCTCACGATGAAGGAAAATTGTGAGAAACCTGCCGAATTCTACAATAACAGACGTGGTATCGCCATGGGAGATGATGTGGACTGCACACGCGAAAGCAGGGGCCTTAGGGAATACAGCGCGAGATCACAAAAACACAGCCAACGAACGCTGGCGGAGTAAATGTGTCGGAACCAGTTGATATATATCGAGAGAGAAAACACATCGAGATGAATTGGCGGTCATCTTTAATGAGAGTTTATTGTGAGAGGCAGCCGGGGACGTGCAGTGACGGTGCTGGAATACTAACACGATGGGGGAGAGTGGCAGAGTATCATGGCGAACAGCGTCCGCAGAGACACTCATGCATGCATTCATGGCTGTTTGCACTCGCTGAACTGGAAACCCACGCACGCACGCACGCACGCACGCACGCACGCACTAATGTGTACACGCAGGCACGCACGCATGCACGCACGAACGCACGCACGTACGCACTAATGTGTACACGCAGGCACGCACGCATGCACGCACACACGCACTCATGCGTACATGCACGCACGCACGCGTACACGCACGCACGCACGCACACACGCGCTAATGCGTACATGCACGCACGCACGCGTACGTATGCATTCACGCACGCACGTACTCATACACGCACGCACGCACTCACAATGCGTGTGTTCGATGTTTTTTTTGTGCGATATCTTTGCTTTGGCGGCTGCTGCTGCTGTTCTGGTATTAGTCCTTGTCGTCTCTGGTGCGGTTTGCTGTGTTACTGCATGACGTACCATTCTTACTCGTGCGTGTTTGCGCGCGCGTGTGTGTCAGTGTGCGCGTGCGTGTGTGCGTGAGTGTGCGTGTTTGCGCGCGTGCGTGTGTGCGTGAGTGTGCGTGTTTGCGCGCGTGCGTGTGTCAGTGTGCGCGTGCGTGCGCGTGTGTGCGTGAGTGTGCGTGAATGTGCGCGTGCGTGCGCGTGTGTGCGTGAGTGTGCGCGTGCGTGCGCGTGCATGCGCGTGTGTGCGGGAGCGTGCGCGTGCGTGCGCGTGTGTGCGTGAGTGTGCCCGTGCGTGGGTGCACCCGTGCGTGTGTGTGTGTGTGTGTGTGTGTGTGTGAGTGTGCGCGTGCGTGGGTGCACCCGTGCGTGTGTGTGTGAGTGTGCCCGTGCGTGGGTGCACCCGTGCGTGTGTGTGTGAGTGTGCGCGTGCGTGGGTGCACCCGTGCGTGTGTGTGTGAGTGTGCGCGTGCGTGGGTGCACCCGTGCGTGTGTATGTTCATTCGTATACACAACGTTCGCAAGCTAAGCTGCTAGATTTCACAGTATACCACAGGAGTAGATTCCCCGCGCTATGAGGGATGAGCAATAGTAGTGACGGCAGAAATCTTCCTATATACACGCGCGCGAAACCCCTGGTAGACTAGTACACGCGTGCCATCTCCCGGCGGTGTACGCGTCTGCATAGCTCTAGAACTCACCCTCTCCCCCCGAACCAAAACGCCCGAGTTCTAGAACTCGCCCTTCGCTCTGCGACAGGCCCTGCCTGCTAGCGCTAGCGTCTAGAGCGAGTTCTAGAGTTAGCGTCTGCTAAGCCCCGCAGCGCGCGCCACCTATAGCGGGCGAAAACAGCGCATCCCCTCATAATTAAACATATCGCTGTCTGAAAAATAATTGCGGCCGTGTTGGCGTAGTTTTGAGCCTGGCTCATTAATGTCGTGTTAAGCCCGCGCGGACAATGGGTTTATGGTCACTATTAGAGGTGCGGTGAAGTGGTGGGCTATTGTAATTGCAGCACAATGCACGCTTCAATGCAGCGAGTGTGTGTATGTGTAGCGGGCACGGCGACGCACTCATTGTGTCACGTGGTGCGCCATCTGTCCAAATCTCCGCGCGCCGTGGCCGTGTCACCCCCTCCCCCTCGCTCACCCTTCCCCTCTCTCGTTCGCTTCCTCGATCTCCTCTCTCGTTCTCTCCCTCTCACCTCTTTTCCTCTCTCCCCTGCCTCTTGCTCGCGCGCACTCTCTCTCTCTCTCTCTCTCTCTCTCTCTCTCTCTCTCTCTCTCTTTCTCTCGCTCTCTCTCTCTCTTGCTCGCTCGCCCCTCTCTCCTTTCTATGTCTCTCTTTCTCTCTCTCTCTCTCTCTCTTTCTCTCTCTTTCTCTCTTTCTCTCTCTCTCTATCTGCGCGTGTGTCTGTGTGTGCGTAGTGCGTGCGTAAACGTTTTATGTGTGTGCGTGA
>NW_014580634.1:11660-13094 GCF_000485595.1 Priapulus caudatus
TCTCTCTCTCCCCCCCCTCTCTCTCGCGCGCTCTCTCTCTCTCTCTCTCTCTCTCTCTCTCTCTCTCTCTCTCTCTCTTACTAGCTCTCGCTTTCTCTCTCGCTAGCTCTCCCTTGTTAGCGCCCTCCTTCTGTCTCGCTAGATCTCTCTCTTTTTCTTGCTAGCTCTCTCTCTCTCTCTCATTCTTTCTTGCGAGCTCTCTCTCCTTTTCTCGCTAGCTCCCTCTTTCGTTCTCGCTAGCTCTTTTTTTCTCTATCGCTCTCTTTCTTACGCGTTCTCTCTCTCTCTCTCTCACTCTATCTCTCGTGCTCGCTTTCCTTCGCTCTTCATGCCTATCTACCCCATCGTTGTCTCTCTCTGTCAACCTATCTCTCTTTCTCTTTCTCTCTTTCTCTCTTTTTCTCTCTTTCTCTCCTTCTCTCTCTCTCTCTCGCGTTCTCTCTCTCTCTCTTTCTCTTTCGTTCTCTATCTCTTTCGCTCGCGCGCGCGTTTGCTCTCTCTTTCTCTCTCTCCCTCGCGCGCGCTCTATCTCTCTTTCTCTCTCTCTCTCTCTCTCTTTCTCTCTCTTTCTCTCTTTCTCTCTCTCTCTATCTGCGCGTGTGTCTGTGTGTGCGTAGTGCGTGCGTAAACGTTTTATGTGTGTGCGTGATTTCGCGTGTGCGTGCGTTTGCGCGTGCGCGTCTGTGGGTGCATGCGTGCGTGCGTGCGTCAGCGATTGCGTGCATGACTACGTGCGCATGTCCGCACGAATGCGTGCGCATGCGTGTGTGAGTGCGTGCGTGGATGCGACACGTGACCGTGTGTGCGTGTTCGGGTGGCCGCGCATGCGCCCCAGCCACCTGCGACCACTCATCGGCGAGTTCCTTCGACTGTAATAATTCAATTACACCAGATTGCTGTTCTTTGTAATTAGTGAGCTCTTGTCAATTTAATCAGCGACATTATCTTTTTCTTGGTCACTGAGCCGAAGTCGATACTTTGAAAAGTTGCGACCGCGGCTGAACGAAACAATTCGGTGCGGTCGCGTCCTTTTAGCGAGCGGTCTGTGTAAATGGATGTAAAAGAATTACAGCGGGGTTAGGATTTGTGAGCTATGTTACTGCGGCTGTCGGCGCGAGTGGTTTTTGTGGGAAAGCGAGTGAGCTAGGATGAAATTACAGCGGACCGTGAGAGATGGTTATGCGGGAAAATAAATGTTCATGAAATCGAGCGATGGCCATCAGCACGATGCGTACGACCAATTAAGTCTCCACCACCATTCGAGAGCACACACATGTACGCACGCGCTCACAGACACACGTACGCTCGCACGCACGCACGCACGCACAGACACGAAAGAACGCATGCACATACGCACACACGCACACACGCACACACGCACACACGCACGCGCGCGCGCACACACACACACACACACACACACACACACACACA
>NW_014580634.1:13104-15626 GCF_000485595.1 Priapulus caudatus
CTCTCTCTCTCTCTCTCTCTCTCTCTCTCTCTCTCTCTCTCTCTCTCTCTCTCTCTCTCTCTCTCTCTCTCTCTCTCTCTCTCTCTCTCTCTCTCTCTCTCTCTCTCTATGTCTCCTTCTCTCTCTCACACACACTCTCTCACTCTCTCGCTCTCTTTTTCTCTCTCTCTCTCTCTTCCTCGCGCTCTCTTTCTCTCTCTATCTCTCTTTCTCTCACACACACACACACACACACTCTCTCTCTCTCTCTCTCGATATGATCCAGCCGTCTACACAAACTATACCCGGCCTTTACGAAACTAGCCTGACAAAGCCTGCGCCAAGTGCGTTTCATGCGCGATATTATAAAATGAATGCGTGTGGAACTGCAATAAGATTAGTATTCTGCTAATTGTCGATAGATATATGCATTTTATCTGTTATGCCGACTTCTGAACAATCATTACACGGATGTATATATTATGGATCATTAGCAGTAAAGCAACGACGGCACAATAACACTGTATGACAACGTGGCTCCCTCTGTTGGTCAATATGACTATTTTTTAGCAGGCGACAGATATTCACATCCACGTGTGGCTTTAGACCACCTCGTCCCCCGCCGGTGGCCTCCAGTCCCCGTCAGCTCACTCCGACAATAACCCTTGTGCGCCCGAAAATTCTCAGTTCTAGTTCTTCCTAAGGCCACCTATATAGTATTGTTATAATAGAATAGTGTATGGAGACCCAAGGCCACATATATAGTATTGTATATGACGGGGGCCTAAGGATAACCTATATAGAATTGCAATAATAGTGTATGCTGGGGGCCCAAGGCCACATATATAGTATTTGTATGACGGGGGCCTAAGGCCACCTATATAGTATTGTAATAAGCGAATAGTGTATGATGGGGGTCCAATGCCACATATATAGTATTTGTATGACGGGGGCCTAAGGCCACCTATATAGTATTGTAATAAGCGAATAGTGTATGATAGGGGTCCAAGGCCACATATATAGTATTGTATATGACGGTGGCCTAAGGCCTCCTATGTAGTATTGTAGTATAGTGTAGTACACAATCTGGCTACGTTAGTGTGTTAGCGCACGCGCAATATCTCACCAGACGAGTTATATTTTGTAATGAATATGCATTTAAGATGGTTAGGGCGTATCTCAGCATAGATTTCCCTAATAAACTTTCATTAGTAGACCTGTGTTGATAATTAGGAGAGCGCGCTAGCATGTAGGTTACAAAACACCAACTTTATGCCCTCGCGTCCTTCCCCTTGCCTCCCCTGTCCCTCGCTCAGCCTCCTTCTTCTTCTACCGCTTCCAGCTATCTTCCATGTAGCCTTTCCTCAGTCTCCCATCTCCTCTCTCCCCCACCAAGCTATATTATGACATTTGCCTCAGCCGGCAGTGCACGCCTAACACGATGCGCGCGCATGCGCAATATGCCCGGTGAGAAATCGTATTTTGCAAAGATTATGCATTTAAAATGAAGAGGAGTTATCCTAGCCTAGATTTTTATGATAACATTCCATCAGTTGACATTATTTAAGAAATCGGAAGAAGACCTTGCATGTGAGGTTCCGGTTGCGTATACCAGCCAGTACACAATCTGGCTACCTAGTGTGTTAGCGCATGCGCCATATCTCACCAGATGAGTTATATTTTGTGATGAATATGCATTTAAAATGGTTAGGGCGTATCTCAGCATAGATTTCCCTAATAAACTTTCATTAGTAGACCTGTGTTGATAATTAGGAGAGCGCGCTAGCATGTAGGTTACAAAACACCAACTTTATGCCCTCGCGTCCTTCCCCTTGCCTCCCCTGTCCCTCGCTCAGTCTCCTTCTTCGTCTACCGCCCCCAGCTATCTTCCCTGCCGCATTTCTTCAGTCTCCCATCCCCTCACCCCGCAGCAAGCTATATTATGATATTTGCCTCAGCCGGCACTGCACGCCTAACACGGTGCGCGCGCCTGCGCAATATCCCCGGTGAGAAATCGTATTTTGCAAAGATTATGCATTTAAAATGAAGAGGAGTTATCCTAGCCTAGATCGGAGGAAGACCTTGCATGTAAGGTCCCGGCTGCGTATACCAGCCAGTACACAATCTGGCTACCTTAGTGTGTTAGCGCATGCGCAATATCTCACCAGAGTTATATTTTGTGATGAATATGAATTTAAATTGGTTAGGGGGTATCTCAGCATAGATTTCCCTAATAAACATTTATCAGTAGACCTGTGTTTATAATTAGGAGAGCGCGCTAGCATGTNCAACATCTGTTGTGTGAAAATAAACAGTTTGCGCGCGAGTGTCAGTTATGGTTGGCGATTACGCGATCAGCGTGGTATTCATAGTTAGTTAGATTACCTCGTCAATGCGACCCGTGGCTAGTGTGCGCGGGAGAGTGGAAGGAGGAGGGAGGCGCGGGAGGGTGGAGGGAGGCGCGGGAGGGTGGAGGGAGGCGCGGGAGGGTGGAGGGAGGCGCGGGAGGGTGGAGGGAGGCGCGGGAGGGTGGAGGGAGGCGC
>NW_014580635.1:0-6375 GCF_000485595.1 Priapulus caudatus
TGATGCTTATCTTATATAATAATCTACCTGGTTACATTGCCACCAAGCAATATTATTATAAGCATTACGCCTGTCTTATAAAATAATCTACCTGGGCACATTGCCCCATAAGCAATATTATTACAAGCATTATGCCTATCTTATATAATAATTTACGTGGTTACATTGCCCCCAAGCAATATTATTAATAGCATTACGCCTGTCTTATAAAATAATCTACCTGGGCACATTGCCCCACACGCAATATTCTTACAAGCATGGTGCTTATCTTATATAATAAACAGGCGTAATGCTTATAATAATATTGCTTGGAGGCAATGTAACCACGTAAATTATTATATAAGATAAGCATAATGCTTGTAGATAATATTGCTTATGGGACAATGTGCCCAGGTAGATTATTTTATAAGACAGGCGTAATGCTTATAATAATATTGCTTGGTGGCAATGTAACCAGGTAGAAGATTATTTTATAAGACCNATAAGATAGGCATAATGCTTGTAATAATATTGCTTATGGGGGCAATATGCCCAGTCAGATTATTTTATAAGACAGGCGTAATGCTTATAATAATATTGCTTGGGGGCAATGTAACCACGTAAATTATTCTATAAGATAGGCATCATGCTTGTAATAATATTGCTTATGGGGCAATTTGCCCACGTAGATTATTTTATAAGACAGGCGTAATGCTTATAATAATATTGCTTGGGGGAAATGTAATCAGGTAGATGATTATATAATACAGGTGTGATGCTTCTAATAATATTGCTTATGGGGCAATGCGCCCAGGTAGATTATTTTATAAGACAGGCGTAATGCTTATAATAATTTTGCTTATGGGGCAATATGCCCAGGTAGATTATGCTTGTAATAACATTGCGTGTGGGGCAATGTAACCAGGTAGATTATTTTATAAGACAAGCATAATTCTTATAATAATATTGCTTGGGGAAAATGTAACCAGGTAGATTATTATATAAGATAGGCATCATGCTTGTAATAATATTGCTTATGGGGCAATTTGCCCAGGTAGATTATTTTATAAGACAGGCGTAATGCTTATAATAATATTGCTTGGTGGCAATGTAACCAGGTAGATTATTATATAAGATACGCACATGCTTGTAAGAATATTGCGTGTGGGGCAAATGTGCCCAGGTAGATTATTTTAAGACAGGCGTAATGCTATTAAATAATATTGCTTGGGGTATGTAACCACGTAAATTATTATATAAGATAGGCATAATGGCTTGTAATAATATTGCTTAGGGCGCATATGCCCAGTTAGATTATTTCATAAGACAGTCGTAATGCTTCTAATAATATTGCTCGCGGGAAATGTAACAAGGAGATTATTATACAAGACAGGCATGATGCTTGTAATAATATTGCTTGGTGGCAATGTAACCACGTAAATTAATATATAAGATTAGATAAGCATAATGCTTGTAGATAATATTGCTTATGGGGCCATGTGCCCAGGTAGATTATTTTATAAGACGGTCGTAGGCTAATGCTTATAATAATATTGCTTGGGGGCAATGTAACCACGTAAATTATTATATAAGATAAGCATAATGCTTGTAAATAATATTGCGTGTTGGGCAATGTGCCCAGGTAGATTATTTTATAAGACAAGCCATATATAATGCTTATAATAAAATTGCTTGGGGCAATGTAACCGACGTAAATTATTATATAAGATAAGCATGCATGCTTGTAAAGAATATTGCGTGTGGGGCAATGTGCCCAGGTAGATATTTTATAAGACAGGCGTAATGCTTATAATAATATTGCTTGGGGGCAATGTAACCACGTAAATTATTATATAAGATAGGCATAATGCTTGTAAATAATATTGCTTATGGGGCCATGTGCCCAGGTAGATTATTTTATAAGACGGTCGTAATGCTTATAATAATATTGCTTGGGGGCAATGTAACCACGTAAATTATTATATAAGATAGGCATAATGCTTGTAATAATATTGCTTATGGGCAATGTGCCCAGGTAGATTATTTATAAGACAGGCGTAATGCTTTATAATAAATATGCTTGGGGCGCAATGTAACCACGTAAATTATTATATAAGATAGGCATAATGCTTGTAATAATATTGCTTATGGGGCAATGTGCCCAGGTAGATTATTTTATAAGACAGGCGTAATGCTTATAATAATATTGCTTGGTGGCAATGTAACCAGGTAGATTATTATATAAGATAGGCATCATGCTTGTAATAATATTGCGTGTGGGGCAATGTGCCCAGGTAGATTATTTTATAAGACAGTCGTAATGCTTATAATAATATTGCTCGGGGGAAATGTAACAAGGTAGATTATTATACAAGACAGGCATGATGCTTGTAATAATATTGCTTGGTGGCAATGTAACCACGTAAATTATTATATAAGATAAGCATAATGCTTGTAGATAATCTTATATAAGATAAAAGCATAATGCTTGTAAATAATATTGCGTGTTGGGCAATGTGCCCAGGTAGATTATTTTATAAGACAGGCGTAATGCTATTAATAATATGGCTTGGGGGTAATGTAACCACGTAAATTATTATATAAGATAGGCATAATGCTTGTAATAATAATGCTTAGGGGGCCATATGCGCAGTTAGATTATTTTATAAGACAGTCGTAATGCTTATAATAATATTGCTCGGGGGAAATGTAACAAGGTAGATTATTATACAAGACAGGTATGGTGCTTGTAATAATATTGCTTATGGGGCCACGTGCCCAGGTAGATTATTTTATAAGACGGTCGATCGTAATGCTTATAATAATATTGCTTGGGGGAAATGTAACCAGGTAGATTATTATATAAGACAGGCATGATGCTTGTAATAATATTGCGTGTGGGGGAATGTGCCCAGGTAGATTAATTTATAAGACAGGCATATATAATGCTTATAATAATATTGCTTGGGGGCAATGTAACCACGTAAATTATTATATAAGATAGGCATAATGCTTGTAATAATATTGCTTATGGGGCAATATGCCCATGTAGATTATTTTATAAGACAAGCGTAATGCTACCTATAATAATTTTTCTTATGGGGCAATATGCCCAGGTAGATTATTTTATAAGACTGGCGTAATACTTATAAAGTATTATAAGATAGGCATGATGCTTGTTAATAATAATGATTATGGGCAAGTCGCCAGGTAAATAATTTAAAGACAGGCTAGGCTATAATAATATTGCTTGGAGAGCAATGTAAACCACGTAAATTATTATATAAGATAGCATAATGCTTGTAAATAATATTGCTTATGGGCAAATATGACGCAGGGTAGATTATTATAAGAACGAGGGCGTAATGCTTATATAAATATGCTTGGAGCCAATGTAACCACGATAATATATATAAGATAAGCAGAGCCTAATGCTTGTAGATAAATTGGCTATTGGATAATGATGGCCCAAGAGATATTTAATAAGACAGGCGTAATGCTGTATAATAATATTGCTTATGAGCAAGTGAACCACGTGTAAAATATTATAAAGATAAGCATAATGCTTGTAGATAATTAGCTTATGGATAATTGCCCAAGTAGATTATTTTGTAAGACAGGCGTAATGCTTTATAATAATATGCTTAGTAAGTGCACGACAGGTAGACTTATATATAAATAAGCATCATGCTGTAAAATATGGCGTGTGGGGCAATGTCCAAGGATAGAGTTAATATAGACAGGCATATATAATGCTTAAATAAATTGCTGGGGCATGTAACCCGTAAAATATATATATAAGAAAGGCAATCATGCGTGTAATAAATTGCCGTGAGGGGAATGTGCCCAGGTAAGATTATTTTAAGCAGACAGGCATATATAATTGCTTATAATAATATTGCTTGGGGGCAATGTAACCACGTAAATTATTATATAAGATAAGCATCATGCTTGTAAGAATATTGCGTGTGGGGCAATGTGCCCAGGTAGATTATTTTATAAGACAGGCGTAATGCTATAATAATATTGCTTGTGGCAATGTAACCACGTAAATTATATATAAGATAACCATAATGCTGTAAATAATATTGCTAGGGCCATGTGCCCAGGTAGATTATTTATAAGACGGTCGAGGCTAATGCTTATAATAATATGCTGGGGGCAATGTAACCACGTAAATATTATATAAGATAGGCATAATGCTTGTAAATAATATTGCGTGTAGGGAATGTGCCCAGGTAGATTATTTTATAAGACAGGCATATATAATGCTTATAATAATTATTGCTTGGGGCAATGTAACCACTAAATTATTATATAGATAAGCATCATGCTTGTAAGAATATTGCGTTGGGCAATGTGCCGCAGGTAGATTATTTATAAGACAGGCGTAATGCTTAAATAATATTGCTTGGGGCAATGTAACCACGTAAATTATCTATAAGATAGGCATAATGCCTTGTAATAATATTGCTTATGGGCAATGTGCCCAGGTAGATTATTTATAAGACAGGCGTAATGCTTATAATAGATATTGCTTGGGGAAATGTAACCAGTGTAGATTATTTATAAGACGGTCGTAATGCTTATAATAATATGCTTGGGGAAATGTAACCAGGTAGATTATTATATAAGACAGGCATGATGCTGTAATAATATTGCGTGTGGGTGAATGTGCCGCAGGTAGAGTTATTTTATAAGACAGGCATATATAATGCTTATAATAATATTGCTTGGGGGCAATGTAACACGTAAATTATTATATAAGATAGGCATAATACTTTGTAATATACGCTTATGGGCAATATGCCCAGGTAATTATTTATAATACAGGCGTAGGTAATGCTTATAATAATATTGCTTGGGCAATGTAACCACGTAATTATTCTATAAGATAGGCATAATGCTGAAGTAATAGGACCTAATATTGCTTATAGGGCAATGTGTCCAGGTAGATCATTTTATAAGACAGGCGCAATGCTTATAATAATATTGCTTGGGGGAAATGTAACCAGGTAGAGTATTTTATAAGATAGGCGTAATGCTTATAATAATATTGCTTGGAGGAAATGTAACAAGGTAGATTATTTTATAAGATAGGCATGATGCTTGTAATAATATTGCTTGGGGGCAATGTGCCCAGGTAGATTATTTCATAAGACAGGCATAATGCTTATAATAATATTGCTTTGGGGCAATGTAACCACGTAAATTATTATATAAGATAGGCATGATGCTTGTAATAATATTGCTTATGGTGCAATGTGCCAGGTAGATCATTTTATAAGACAGGCGCAATGCTTATAATAATATTGCTTGGGGGAAATGTAACCAGGTAAATTATTATATAAGATAGGCATGATGCTTGTAATAATATTGCTTATGGGGCAATGTGCCCAGGTAGATTATTTTATAAGACAGGCATAATGCTTATAATAATATTGCTTGGGGGCAATGTAACCACGTAAATTATTATATAAGATAGGCATGATGCTTGTAATAATATTGCTTATGGTGCAATATGCCCAGGTAGATTATTTTATAAGACAGGCGTAATGCTTATAATAATATTGCTTGGGGGCAATGTAACCACGTAAATTATTATATAAGATAGGCATAATGCTTGTAATAATATTGCTTATGGGGCAATGTGCCCAGGTAGATTATTTTATAAGACAGGCGTAATGCTTATAATAATATTGCTTGGGGGCAATGTAACCACGTAAATTATTNAATCACAGACTCACAATGGCTGTAATAATGTCTGTGCCCAGGTAGATTATTTTATAAGACATGCGTAATGCTTATTTAATAATATTGCTTGGGGAGGGGGGATGTAACAATAATATTACTTGGGGGGGGGAGATGTGACCGGGTGGATTATATTTTGAAGACAGGTACGATGCTTATAATATTATTGCTTCAGGCGAGGCAATGTGCCGTGATAGATCATTGTTTGATACAGGCACGATATCTAATAATGTTGTTGGGGGCAATGTGACCAGGTGGATTTGGTCACATTGCCCCCCAAGAAATCCAGCGATGTTATTAGACATCGTTGCTGTAATAAAAAATAAGCTACCTGGTCATATTGTCCCCCCCCCCGCAATCCATATTATTACAGGCATCGAGCCTGTATTAAAAAAATGGTGGATTATATTTTGAATGCACCAGTCTTAAAAAAACAATCCAACTGATAAAAATCCCCCCAACAATATTATTAGACATGCCTGTCTTAAAAAAATAATCTGCCTTGCCATATTGCCCCGCAAGCAATATTATTATAGGCACTTAACCTGTCTTAAACATAACCCACTTGATCATATTGCCCACTAAGCAATATTATTATGTGCATTTTGCCATTATTACAGACATCGCGCCCCAGCAATCCCCGGG
>NW_014580635.1:10963-15603 GCF_000485595.1 Priapulus caudatus
GCGGCGCAAGCAGTATTATTACAGGCATTGTGCCTGTCTTAAAAAAATCCAACTGATAAAATTTCCCCCAACCAATATTATTATAATGTGTGAAGAAGAGGCCTGGGCAGTCTCTACGGGGCACAGCTCTACGGTATTACCCCACGTGGATTTAGTTTGCTGGTTGTATGTTGCCATTGTATATAAAAAAAAAATTGTTAAGAAGATGCTACACAAAGTTAGCAGTGAATGCATTGTGCCTGCATTCAAAATATAATCTACCTGGTCACATTGCCCCCGAAGAAATCCAGCGATGTTATTAGAGATCTTGCCTGTATTAAAATAAGCTACCTGGTCATATTGCCCCCCTCCTCCCCCAGCAATATTATTACAGACATCGCGCCTGTCTTAAAAAATAATCCAACTGATAAAAATCCCCCCAACAATATTATTAGACATGNAAGACGATGATGGCGATGACGATGATGATGATGATGATGATGATGATGATGATGATGATGATGATGATGATGATGATGATGACCTTAATGCTAGCAGTAACTGCTGCCTTGTGACAATGATAACGATAATAATGACAATGACGACAACGACAACGAAAATGATGACAATGACAACGACAGCTCAATCTAGCTATTTGTTTAGGCTAGTGTAAACCTGCATGGCTATGGCCACATAGCCAGCACAATCTTATTGTTGGCCTACCTCCAGTAGCCATCCTTTTTATTATCACGCGGCATCGGGGGCAAATCACTACACTCCCCCCCCTCCACATACCCCTAGCTCTGCACAACTAACCAGGTGCAGAAAATACTTTGTGACGGCTATATATTATGCTCGTCTACTTTGTCATGACGTAGCACGTGGCTCATGTGACATATTTGCACATGGCAACTGCAACAATAGTAGTACCAGAGCCTTCAGTCTGATTCTCGTACGTGAACTCAAGACGTCCACTGTCCACAGTGATTAACCCACCCCATCCCTCCCCACCCATCCTGAATAGCTCGTCAGTTTTGCCGGGCTGGAGTAAAACTTAAATAACAACGAACAACAGAGCTTCTTAGACAATGGCATATATATCCGATGCGATGAAATAATTTTGGTAAAAATGACAATGTTTTTCATGCATGGTGCGTATGATGATTACACTAACGATGATCAGAAATATTCTAGTGACAGATGAGAAGGTGATGATGTCGACGATGATAAAAATGATATGATAGATACTCTGGTTGTCTCACCGTATAAGCAAAGAAGCTAGAGAGTAAACATCCTAGCCAATCTGCGAAGTGCTGCTAATGCACAGGTGAAGACGTAACACAGAGAGCACACCCTCATTTAACTTAATTAAATTTAAACATTTTTTATATATTTTGTCATCATTATTGAACCCATGTTTCTTAGTATTTGTAGCCTAAGATTGACTCCCGCGTTAGATCGTTCTAAAATCATACAGACAAAATTGCTTATCGCAGCTTACTTTAGGAAAAAGACGATCCTTATGACAATATTTACTTAATGCCAAATTGCATAAATGCATTCATAGCGACAAATATTGCTGCTATTACGGTTATTTTTAGCACATACCGCTACCTCAAAAAGAATGGCAGATCTGCGCTGTATGGTTATAAATATCACTAAATATAATGATAAATATAAAATACAACTTAATATATAATATAAATATAATTGAAATAAGACGATCACAATGGCTGTAATAATATTGCTTGTGGGGCAATGTAACCAGGTAGATTATTTTATAAGACAGGCGTAATGCTTATAATAATATTGCTTGGGGCAAAGTAACCAGGTAAATTATTATATAAGACAGGCATAATGCTTATAATAATATTGCTTGAGGCAAAGTAACCAGGTAATTTATTATATAAGACAGACATGATGCTTGTAATAATATTGCGTGTGGGGCAATGTGCCCTGGTAGATTATTTTATAAGACAGGCATAATGCTTATAATAATATTGCTTGGGGGAAATGTAACCAGGTAGATTATTATATAAGACAGGCGTGCTTATAATAATATTGCTTGGGGGCAAAGAAACCAGGTAAAATTATTATATAAGATAGGCATGATGCTTGTATTGCTTGGGGGGCAATGTAACCAGGTAAATTATTATATAAGATAGGCATCATGCTTGTAATAATATTGCTAATGGGGCAATGTGCCCAGGTAGATTATTTTATAAGACAGGCGTAATGAAATGTAACCAGGTAAATTATTATATAAGAAAGGCCACGTAAATTATTATATAACACAGGCATGATGCTTGTAATAATATTGTTTATGGGGCAATGTGCCCAGGTAGATTATTTTTAAAATAATCTACCTGGGCACATTGCCCCACACGTAATTTACCTGGGCATATTGCCCCATAAGCAATATTATTACAAGCATTATGCCTATCTTATATAATAATTTACGTGGTTACATTGCCCCCAAGCAATATTATTATAAGCATTATATATGCCTGTCTTATAAAATAATCTACCTGGGCACATTCACCCACACGCAATATTATAACAAGCATAATGCCTGTCTTATATAATAATCTACCTTGTTACATTTCCCCCGAGCAATATTATTATAAGCATTACGACTGTCTTATGAAATAATCTAACTGGGCATATGGCCCCCTAAACAATATGATTACAAGCATTATGCCTATCTTATATAATTTTATAAGACAGGCGTAATGCTTATAATAATATTGCTTGGGGGAAATGTAACCAGGTAGATGATTATATAATACAGGTGTGATGCTTGTAATAATATTGCTTATGGGGCAATGCGCCCAGGTAGATTATTTTATAAGACAGGCGTAATGCTTATAATAATATTGCTTGGGAAAAATGTAAACAGGTAGATTATTTTATAAGACAGGCGTAATGCTATTAATAANAGCCCAGGTAGATTACCCCCAAGCAATATTATTATAAGCATTACGCCTGTCTTATAAAAGCAATATTATTACAAGCATGATGCCTATCTTATAGAATAATTTACGTGGTTACATTGCCCCCAAGCAATATTATTATAAGCATTATGCCTGTCTTATAAAATAATCTACCTGTGCACATTGCCCCATAAACAATATTATTACAAGCATCATGCCTGTCATATATAATAATCTACCTAGTTACATTTCCCCCAAGCAATATTATTATAAGCATTATGCCTGTCTTATAAAATAATCTACCTGGGCACATTGCACCATAAGCAATATTATTACAAGAATCACACCTGTCTTATATAATAGTTTACGTTGTTACATTGCCCCCAAGCAATATTATTATAAGCATTACGCCTGTTTTATAAAATAATCTACCTGGGCATATTGCCCCATAAGCAATATTATTACAAGCATCATGCCTATCTTATATAATAATCTACCTGGTTACATTGCCCCCAAGCAATATTATTATAAGCATTATGCTTGTCTTATAAAATAATCTACCTGGGCGCATTGCCCCATAAGCAATATTATTAGAAGCATCACACCTGTATTATATAATCATCTACCTGGTTACATTTCCCCCAAGCAATATTATTATAAGCATTACGCCTGTCTTATAAAATAATCTACGTGGGCAAATTGCCCCATAACAATGTAACAACGTAAACTATTCTATAAGACAGGCGTAATGCTTATAATAATATTGCTTGGGGGAAATGTAACCAGGTAGATGATTATATAAGACAGGCATAACGATTATAATAATATTGCTTGGGGGCAAAGTAACCAGGTAAATTATTATATAAGATAGGCATAATGCTTGTAATAATATTGCTTAGGGGCCAGAAATAATCTAACTGGGCATAGGGGGCCATATGCCCAGTTAGATTATTTTATAAGACAGTCGTAATGCTTATAATAATATTGCTCGGGGGAAATGTAACAAGGTAGATTATTATACAAGACAGGCATGCCACCAAGCAATATTATAACAAGCATCATTGTAACCACGTAAATTATTATATAAGATAGGCATAATGCTTGTAAATAATATTGCGTGTAGGGGAATGTGCCCAAAGCAATATTATTATAAGCATTATATATGCCTGTCTTATAAAATAATCTACCAAGGGCAATGTAACCACGTAAATTATTATATAAGATAAGCATCATGCTTGTAAGAATATTGCGTGTGGGGCAATGTGCCCAGGTAGATTATTTTATAAGACAGGCGTAATGCTTATAATAATATTGCTTGGGGGCAATGTAACCACGTAAATTATTCTATAAGACAGGCGTAATGCTTATAATAATATTGCTTGGGGGAAATGTAACCAGGTAGATGATTATATAAGACAGGCATAACGCTTATAATAATATTGCTTGGGGGCAAAGTAACCAGGTAAATTATTATATAAGATAGGCATAATGCTTGTAATAATATTGCTTAGGGGCCATATGCCCAGTTAGATTATTTCATAAGACAGTCGTAATGCTTATAATAATATTGTTTAGGGGGCCATATATGCCCAGTTAGATTATTTCATAAGACAGTCGTAATGCTTATAATAATATTGCTCGGGGGAAATGTAACAAGGTAGATTATTATACAAGACAGGCATGATGCTTGTTATAATATTGCTTGGTGGCAATGTAACCACGTAAATT
>NW_014580636.1:0-395 GCF_000485595.1 Priapulus caudatus
TATATATATACCTCGCTTTGTTGGGTGCATGGGTAAGGGGGAAAGCGGCTGGACTCCCAATTATATATATAATATATAGGATATTGTTGCTAGGTCAATCATTCCAGACCGGATATTTCATGTTTTTCCTCCACGCGTTCGAGCCAATTTGTCGGCTTTTTGGCGCTTATTTTGCGATGATTTGTCTTGCAGATCGCCTCCATCACAGAATGAATACACTGCTACAGCTGCTTAGCAATCATTCCACCAGATGAATGGACTGCAATCATGGCGGAGACTATATAATTCAGTGGGCTAGGATCTCAGCCTCTACTAGTATTTAGTACTCTAGTCTATGGGCTGTTTTCTAATCTCTATTCGTGTCTAGAGTAATCCAGTCTATGGGACAGGTTCTG
>NW_014580636.1:4840-11866 GCF_000485595.1 Priapulus caudatus
CCACGATCTATGAATTCCGCATGTATTAATAACAATACTTCTTGCTTTATATCTTCCTAAGCTGTCATTTCTCATTCTCTCAGCAGAAATGTTCTACTACTCATCCACTCCACATCTATTGATAACAATACATTTTTTCTATAAATAACAGCATATTCTCCCTAAGGATCCGGTAACTGTCATTAATTTTGATAACACAAGAATTGTGTATCAATTCAATTGTGTACCAATTCAAATTGAATAACACAAGAATTGTCATTAATTCAATCTGCTTTCTACTAATAGCTACCATACTATTACGTTGCCTGAATACGTAGTAAACGCGGATAAACATGCGTTGTTAGGGCTGCGACGTATGCAACAACTGTGACGCGTCAGTCATCGTGACGTCACCACATCGCATCGTCGACAATATATGTGCTCTCTGCGACAGCTTCTTCGATAAAGCGCTTTCGAAATTCGAAAGTAAAAAATTCGAAATCTGAGGGACTTATGCGTCCTATCATGATTATTATAATNCAGCTATTCTACATCTATTAATAAGAATGTTTCTTGGTTTATCTGTTTCTAACGTGTCATTTATTGGTTTGTTATTACGAACGTTCTACGGGCGATGCATTCTACATCTATTAATAACAATAGTTCTTGCTTTATCTGTTTCTAACGTGTCATTTATTGGTTTGTTATTACGAACGTTCTACGGGCGATGCATTCTACATCTATTAATAACAATAGTTCTTGCTTTATCTGTTTCTAACGTGTCATTTATTGGTTGCTTTATTACGTACATTGAATCTATAATCTATTTCACAATCTATATTTGTTCCACAATAAAGAAATATTGTTATTAATAGATTGTGTGCTTTATCTGTTCTACGATCCATGCTATCACATGTATTAATAACAATACTTCTTGCTTTATATCTTCCTAACGTGTCATTTCTTATTCTATCATTATGAATGTTCTACGATTCCCTCCGCCAGATGGAAGGTAATGTAATCGGTCTCGTTGTGTTGTGCGTGTGTGTTCGTGTGTGTGTTTCGTGTGTGTGATTCGTGTTGTGTGTTCGTCGTGTGTGTTCGTCGTGTGTGTTCGTGTGTGTGTGTCGTGTGTGTGTTCGGTGTGTGTTCGTGTTGTGTTCAGTGGTGTGTGTTTGGTAGTTGTGCTTGCGTGTGTGTGTGTACCACTAGTGTTTGCCCCCGCGATTCGATTCAGCAGCAGCTCTTGCCTTAGCGCTGTATCGGAGTTCAGTCAAGCAGCATCGCCTTAGGGCGTCGAGTGCAGCGGCACATTCGCCTTAGGGTGCGTCCAGCAGTCGAGCAGTCGAGCGCTTAGGGCGTTCCAGTCAGCAGCAGCCAGCAGCGAGCCCAGCCTGTTTGATAGCACATAACCTGTTCACATAACTGGCGGAGGTTAGCCTCTCCAATGAGTGCCCTCTGTCTAACGTCTATGAATGTTTTACGATCCATGCTATCACATGTATTAAGTAACAATAGCTTTCTTGCGTTATATCTCCCAGGCGTGTCATTGTCTTATCCTATCATTAATGATTGTTGCTACGATCCAATGCTATCAGCATGCAAATTAATAACAATACTTTTTGCTTTTATCGTTCATATTATAATGATAGAATGAGAATGACATGTTAGAAACTCTAACATGTCATTTCTCCATTCTATCATTATGAATGTTCTAACGATCCATGCTATCACATGTATTAAACAATAGCTTCTTGCCTTTATATCTTCGACAGCGTGTCATTTCTTCATTCTATAATATGACATGTTATACGAATCCTGCTATCACATGTATTCAATAACAATACTCTCTGGGCTTTATAACTTCGCTTAACTGTCCATTGGCTTATTCTACATTATGACTGTTCTACGATCTCATGCTATTCACATTATTAAAACAATAACTTCCTTGCTTTATATCTCCTAACATGTCATTTCCTATCAATAATTATGAATGTTCTACGATCCATGCTATCACATGTATTAATGAACAAGACCTTCTTGGCTTATATCTTCCTAAACTGTCATTTCTTATTCTATAAATTTTTATTTTTAATGATGTGCAGGTCATCCATGCTTTTATTGCATCGATTATTAATATTATAATACATCTTCGCTATACTTTCTTCCCAGTCTGTGTCATTTCCTTATTTCTATCATTTCAATTATGAAGATGTTCAAGCGATCCTTTGTGTTTCCATGGCTACCACAGTATTAATATATGTTGTATTTTATTGTGTTTGTTTTAAATAAAGGAATACTTCTTGAGTCTGGTATATTTCTACTAACGTGTCATCTTCTAGTGCTACTTCTATTATTGAATGTTCTTAGCGATCCATGGCTTATGACATGTATATCTTATAATACACAAGTTACTTTTTTGCTTTATAGGTTGCCTAAGTGTCATTACTTTATTCGAATAAATTAGATTGTTCTACTTCGAATCTATGAAATGGTCCGCGATTATTATTATAACAATAGCGACTTGCTTATATCTCCTAAGGTGGTCATTTCTCATCTCTCAGGTCAGAAATGTTCTATTCCTAATCTTATTTTTCATTGTGACACTCCACATCTATTGACTAAGCATTACTAACATTTTTCTGGGTATTTAAGAGTTCAGCAGTATTCATCGCATTAAGGAGGCCGGTATATCTGTCATTTGCTAACAGCACACATAATTGTCATTCAATCCATTTGCTTTCTACCTAATCAGCTACATACTATTACGTTGGCGTGAATCACGTAGTAAACTGCGGATATAAACATGCGTTGTTAGGCGGCTGGGTCGGCGACGTATTTTCAATGAAGCTCGTGTACAGTTGCTTCGTTTTTTCAGTCATCTCGGGACGCTTCACCTATTCTTGGTCGCTATGTCGTCGAAAAATATATGTGGCTCTCCTTGGTGCGACAGTCTTCATGCGATAGTGACGCTGCTTTCGACATTCGAAACTGTGAAAAATCGATAATCTGTAGGGAGCTTATCGCTCCTTAATCATGATATATAGTTATAGATAAATTACATTGAGCACACATTCACATATGGTGTGGTCGTGTGGCTTTTTATTTTGTGATTCACAACATCACTACATCACCACATTCACACAGCAGCATCAACACACAGCACAAGCACAACACATTGTCGACACACATCGTTTTGTTGTTTTGGCGTTTTATCGGTCCAGGGTGTGGGATTTGCGCGGTACTGCTATTTTTTTCGCACATTGTTCATGCACATCGACCACAACAGACACGCACACATTTCCAATGGGATGGGGGTGTGTTATTGTGTCGGTGGGGGTCGTGAGGGTATCGGGTGTTTTCGTGGTGGATTGTGTTTGTGGGTTTTGTTTGGTGCTTCTTGGTGGGGGGGTGTCAAAACACACGACACACCACTACACACACACCCACTACAACATAGCACACACAGCGAGCACAAACACTCAGAACACATCTACTCACCACACACACACCTATATCCACACAAACATCACACTATCACCACAGTGTTCGTCAGTTTGTGCAGTTTCGTACACTACACACACAAACACATCACACACACACATACACACACCCACACAAACACATGATATAACATCACAGCACCACGCACACACAGGCGAGGGGGTCTTGCTTTGTCGTTTGCTCACGCACTACGAGCACACGCTACTCTCACACCGGCGAGCGACGACACACTACGACACTGCCGAGCGCAACATCGCGCACGCCAGCTGATTGCGTGGTGCTGCTGTGGGTTGCCTGTATCATCAGTGTTTTGTCACTCGATCCACATGCAATATCACACAACAGCATAACACACATCCCACACGAGCAGCCCACACACACACACTGACGTGCACGCACTAGAGCAATCCACTACAGATGTTTTTCTGTCCGCAGCAGCACACCTTCGCTGTCAGGCATTGTCGTGTCGTGTGTCTTGCGTCGTGGGGCGCTGCGTGGTGCGCTCCACTCACGCGGCACACACACTCACACGACGACACACAGCTGTGCACTAGCACTCAGGGCAGCACGCACGGCACGCACCGCACGCACGCACACACACATACACGCCGGCGATCCATCCACTATCACAGTTACATAGTGTGGGGTTGGTGTGATCGGTGTTGTGTGTGTGTGGTGCACGTGTGTTGGTTGTTGTGTGTGTTGGTGGTGTGGGTGGTGATCTTTGTTCGGTGGTGTGTGTTGTGGCGTTCGACGACACACTGATGGGTGTGGTGTTACCTGTAGTTGGTCTTGTGTGTGGGTTGCTTGCACACAAACACAGTACACCAGTCATCGTTGTGTTGTGTGTGTGTGGCTTTTTCTGATCTTGTTGTCTCTTTTTCCCTTGGTGTGCATCTACATGTACACACAGCACAGTCAAACATCAGTTGTGTGGTGTGGGTGGTGTTGTGGGGTGTGCACACAGCTATACAGCACAGTGGCAGCTATCGATATGTCTGTGTGTTTGCCACACAGCACATCACACACTACAGCTGTCGTGTGTGCTGTGTGGTGTGGTCGTCGTGTTCGTGGTCTGTTGCGGGTGGTATTCGTCATGTGTGCACATGCTGTTGTGTTGTGTCGTGTGCTGTTGTGCGGGTGTGGTTGTGTGTTGTGTGTGTGTGTGCGGTGTGTTGTTGGTCTGTGGTGTGTGTGTGTGTGCTTGTTGTGGTGGCTGGTGGTGTTGTGTGTGTTGTGGTGTTGGTGTGTGTGTGCTGTGTGTGTGTGTGTGTGTGTGTTGTGGTTGTGTGGTTGTTCGTGGTGTGTGGTTGTGGTGCTGTTGTGTGTTTTGTTTGTGTATTTCCAACGCATCATGTCACTATCACGCACGCAAAACACTGCTGTATCGTTCTTCGGTATGTTACTGCGCGATTCGCTGGTCACTCACGCACACATATATCGCACGCACGCGCAGTCGCGCACACACACACAAATGTTGCTGGTTTATTTTTTGGCGTGTATTTCTTTTCTGTGTTCGCGTGATTCGATCTGGGATGTCTGTATTCGCTTGTTGTTTGGCGCTCACACACACACATTCACATCCCACACACACAGTCGTTCTAGTCGTTTTCCACACACACTGCAGCACAGCAGTGTCTCTGTGTCATCCGGCAGTAGCAGCTAGTGAAGTGTGTATAGTATAGAAGCGAGCAGCCAGCATACACAACAGCAGCAGTATGCAGCGAGCTAGCAGCGTGGTGTGTGTGGTGCTGTGTTGTCTGTGTGTGTGTGTGTGTGTGTGTATGTGTGTGTGTGTTGTTATTGCTGTATCGTTGTGTGTGTGTGTGTGTGTTGTGTGTGATGTGCGTTTGCGCGGGTTGTTTGCTGTGTTGTTGGTCTGTGTGTGCGTGGTGTTCCTGATGGCCCATGTGTGTGTGTTTGGATGATGTTGCGGGTCTGGATGCGTTTTGTGCATTACTGCGCTGTTCGTTGCCGTGGGGTGGTGGCGGGTTGTGTTTGGTGTGGATTGGTTGAATGTGGTGGGTTCGGGTGCTGGGGTGGTTCGTGGGGTGGGCGTGGTGCGCTGCGCGCGTATGGCTGGCGTCGTGTGTGTGTGCGTGCTATGTGTTGTTGTGGTG
This sequence comes from Priapulus caudatus, assembly GCF_000485595.1. Taxonomy (NCBI): domain Eukaryota; kingdom Metazoa; phylum Priapulida; class Priapulimorpha; order Priapulimorphida; family Priapulidae; genus Priapulus; species Priapulus caudatus. The sequence goes on from NW_014580636.1 coordinate 10,444, forward strand.
TGTGCGTGCGCGTGTGTATGTGTTAAACATACGAGTGTGGAGTGATACTCCTATTTATGCAGCGCCTGTGGTGGGTAGATTGTAGCTTTCTAATGCTAGGCTGTGCTCAAGCCAGCTCCGCTGCCCTGAATGACTCATGCACGCATAATTCATGCCTCTATTTACAAATTGTCAATTGAAACTCTGATAAATACATCATTATACGGATTGCAGTCATTACACATTATTCTAATCGATACAACTGGACCTAGGTGTTTTAGATATTTCTGCGCTAACGGGGGCATTTTGTTATTCGTTCTGGTAATAAGCGCACGTAGTGTCTATGGATTCAATATATGTGGGTCCCGTGGGCATTGCGTTCTCGCTATAAGTGGGGAGCACATTAGTTCTTGCTTTATCGCCACATAACGTAATCATCATTTCTGTTTTCTGATCATGAGAATGTGTCTACTACATTTGTCATTTTGTTTGGTTCGGTGCTCCTGTGTTTGGCTATCTACATCTATTATATAAGAATGTTTCTGGTTATGCCTGTTTCTACTGGTCAATTTATGTGGTTGTTACTTAATAACAATAGTTCTTGCTTTATCTGTTTCTAACGTGTCATTTATTGGTTGCTTTATTACGTACATTGAATCTATAATCTATTTCACAATCTAGATTTGTTCCACAATAAAGAAATTTTGTTACTAATAGATTGTGTGATTTATCTGTTTCTAACGTGTCATTTCCTACTCTATCATTATGAATGTTTGACGATCCATGCTATAACATGTATTAATAACAATTCCTTTTGCGTTATATCTTCCTAGCGTGTCACTTTTTTATCCTATCATTATGATTGTTCTACGATCCATGTTATCACATGTATTAATAACAATACTTCTTGCTTTATCTGTTTCTAACATGTAATTTTTTTATTCTATCATTATGATTGTTCTACGATCTATGAATTCAGCTTGTATTAATAACAATACTTCGTTTGCTTTATATCTTCCTAACGTGTCATTTCTTATTCTATTATTATGAATGTTCTACGATCCATGCTATCACATGTATTAATAACAATACTTCTTGCTTTATATCTTCCTAACGTGTCAATTCTTATTCTAATATTAAGAATGTTCTACGATCCATGCTTATCACATGTATTAATAACAATACTTCGTTTGCTTCATATCTTCCCAGCGTGTGATTTCTTATTCTATAATTATAATTGTTCCACGATCTATGAATTCCGCATGTATTAATAACAATACTACTTGCTTTATATCTTCCTAATTAAGGTGTCATTTCTCATTCTCTCAGCAGAAATGTTCTACTATTCATCCACTCCACATCTATTGATAACAACACATTTTTTCTATTAAGAACAGCATATTCTCCTTAAGGAGCCGGTAACTGTCATTTGATAACAACACAT
>NW_014580636.1:14655-14960 GCF_000485595.1 Priapulus caudatus
AACGACACGTTTTTAGATATTTCTGCCTAACGCGTCATTTTGTTTTCTCTGGTAATAAACGCCGTATTGTCATGGATTCAAATTATGCGTTCATGCGTTCCTATTAATCACAATAGTTCTTGCTTTATCGCCACATAACGTATCATTTTCTGTTTTCTGATCATGAATGCTCTAACATTCAGCTATTCTACATCTATTAATAAGAATGTTTGTTGATTTATCTGTTTCTAACGTGTCATTTATTAGTTTGTTATTACAAACGTTCTACGGGCGATGCATTCTACATCTATTAATAAAAATAGTTA
>NW_014580637.1:0-1312 GCF_000485595.1 Priapulus caudatus
CACGTAAAATAACTACTACAAACTTTCATGTAAATACGTAAAATAACTACTACTAAAGACTTTCATGTAAATACTTAAATAACTACTAAAGACTTTCATGTAAATACGTAAAATAACTACTACAGACTTTCATGTAAATACTTAAAATAACTACTACTACAGACTTTCATGTAAATACTTAAATAACTACTAGAGACTTTCATGTAAATACGTAAATAACTACTACAGACTTTCATGTAAATACGTAAATAACTACTACAGACTTTCATGTAAATACGTAAATAACTACTACAGACTTTCATGTAAATACGTAAATAACTACTACAGACTTTCATGTAAATACGTAAATAACTACTACAGACTTTCATGTAAATACGTAAATAACTACTACAGACTTTCATGTAAATACTTAAATAACTACTACTACAGACCTTCACTATGAGCTCATCCTCATACACATAATCATTAATGTCAAGTACAACTACAACAAATGTCACTCACACCTATTCTTCTTCTTACGTCCTTCTAATAATTACTTTTGTCATAATATTTTCTGCAGGAACGCATCACATAACAAATAGAATTCAAACGCTCTGTTTGTTATCCTGAGTTTGTCACCCCACATAAACGCCGCGACGTCACCGACTCACGCGCCGCGCCCGACCCCTCCCCGTTTTGCACCCCACCCCCCCGGACCAGGCGTCCCGCCACCAGGAGGCGCCGGCGACTCTCACCTTGCCGTTGAGTTCGCCGGACCACCAGATATCTTGTTGATATTTGACGAGGATGACGTCACCCTTACTGAAGGACAGATGGTTGTCCTTCTTCGCTTTCCAAGGACACAGGGCCTGCGCCTGCAGACCCTCGGGCGCCGCCGTCGTCTGAAACAAGCAAACGTGTCGTCGTACTGGCGCCATNAGAAAGATATACAGATAGACAGAGAGAGAGAGAGAGAGAGAGAGAGCAGAAGATATACAGATATACAGATAGACAGATAGACAGATAGACAGAGGTTAGATTCTCACCTTTGATGTTTCCTAGCAGCTGAGATGAGCCTCACGTAGGATTTGGGAAACCATCCGATCTACAACCATTCATGTAAACACGTAAAATAACTACTACAGACTTTCATGTAAATACTTAAAATAACTACTACAGACTTTCATGTAAATACGTAAAATAACTACTACTACAGACCTTCGCTATGAGCGCATCCTCATACACATAATCATTAATGTCAACTACAACTACAACAAATGTCACTCACACCTATTCTTCTTCTTACGTCCTTCTAATAATTACTTTTGTCATA
>NW_014580637.1:2196-7359 GCF_000485595.1 Priapulus caudatus
TAATATAACTACTACAGACTTTCATGTAAATACTTCAAATAACTACTACTACAGTCTTCCATGTAAATACGTAAAATAACTACTACTACAGACCTTCACTGTGAGCTCATCCTCATACACATAATCATTAATGTCAACTACAACTACAACAAATGTCACTCACACCTATTCTTCTTCTTACGTCCTTCTAATAATTACTTTTGTCATAATATTTTCTGCAGGAACGCATCACATAACAAATAGAATTCAAACGCTCTGTTTGTTATCCTGAGTTTGTCACCCCACATAAACGCCGCGACGTCACAGACTCACGCGCCGCACCCGACCCCTCCCCGTCTTGCACCCCCCCGGACCAGGAGTCCCGCCACCAGGAGGCGCCGGCGACACTCACCTTGCCGTTGAGTTCGCCGGACCACCAGATATCTTGTTGATATTTGACAAGGATGACGTCACCCTTACTGAAGGACAGATGGTTGTCCTTCTTCGCTTTCCAAGGACACAGGGCCTGCGCCTGCAGACCCTCGGGCGCCGCCGTCGTCTGAAACAAGCGAACGTGTCGTCGTACTGGCGCCATCTGGCGGACATTACGCAAAGGTTTTGTGACAAATTTTTTGGGCAACTTTTTTTTTAGCAAATAACTATCTATTTATATATCAAATCAAGCTTTTTGTATATTATGCTGTATTATCATACTTTTTCTATCTATAACAGTAACTATTTTCTCATCTGTTTATCAAAAATCTGCTGAATGAGGAAATATAAAATGAGGCACGACGACAGTGGCGAAAAATATCTGGAAATTCCGACGCTCACCTGTTTCTGTGACGACGTCGTCGTCACCTCTCTGAAACCCTCGCCACCAGGGGGCGTCGATCGCATGCTGTCCGGCACTCCGCCGTAGTCCGACGGCGGCGTGTCAGCAGCAGAGGGCGCCACCGTGGCCGCCTCGCCGCTCTCCTTGATCTCGCTGAAACGACGGTAACCATGACGACGAGCGTGGCAGAACCGCGATCAAATAATAATAATAATAATAATAATAATAATAATAGTAATAGTAATAATTAGGTAAACAAAAGTAGGAAAAAATTGAAGACGAATCCTAGATCGGCGATTAGTTTGCTAACCTGAGACTAGATGGCGCCGCCGTGCTGCCGAACAGGTCGCGTGTGATCGTGTCTGGCGTCTGCGCTTCCTCCGTCATCCTGTCTGCGTACGCTTCCGGGAACCATCCAGTCTTCCCCTCCACCTCTCCGCCGAGCCACCCGGGCTCCGGGTGCTGCTCCGTCGCCACCTGTCGACAAAACAAGAGAACGCTAGAGCGACGACGACCTTGGCAATTCACCATTTTGTTGTATTTTTTGTTTTTTGTACAATGTATTGCCGGCGGGTTTTTTCTCGCAATTTTCGCGGTGGACACATTATAAATGTTCATGTGTCAGAAATTTTAACGGCTATGAATAATTGCTCAAATTCAGTTTTTTACGAATGTTTACTGTTTGCGAATTTTATAATCTAATTAGTTACTTACTGCGATTACGATTACTATTATTACAGATTATTATGTTATTATTTATTATGGAATATTATAAATAATTATTTATTATTACCAGTGCTATTAACATTACTTTTCTCACGATAAATTGATTAATTTAAAACATTGATTAATTAATTGTCGTACTTTAGCATCTATCAAGTATAGAATGAGCATTGTTCACTTAGCTTTTTATTATTTTAGTAGTTTGTTATTATTTTTATTAATTATTTATGTTTTCACGTTTGTTTTCTGCAATTTCCACACACGCTATAAATTTTACATAATTTTTATTTTTTTTAAATTCCCATAGGAGGCGACACCCGCCACGCACGCTCTGGCAGGGGGCGCCACCACTCACCAGTATCACGTCGCCGGGGAGTATGCTCAGCTCGTCCTGGCCTCGCGCCACAAATTCGAAGTACTTGTGGTATTTCGGTTTTTCCTCCTTCGCCGCCACCGAGGGCGCCACCTCCAGCGTCGCCGGCGCCGGGGTCACGACCTCAGTCGACACCTCCGTCGCCGCGGGCGTCGACTCCGTCTGCTCGGCTGCAACGCGGAGAGAGAGAGAGCGGGCGGGGGTGAATGGGAATCCGAGAGGGGGCCCGGCAGGGGGATCGGGAAGCGAGACGAACGCGGTTGCTTAGTGATGCGTGCGTGCATGCTTGACATGCACCAGCGCCCCCTGCCGCCACCACCTGTGCCCGCTGGTGCCCTCTAGCGGCCACAATCAAACGTACCTTCGGACAGAAACTCAAACGGAACTTCGTCGTATGGATCCTCGTCGTCACGGTAACGCACGTCTATCTCGACAGTGGGCGCCGCATGCGCCGCGCCGGCTGCAAGCAGACCGTCGTCACGGTAACGGGAGCGAGCATCGTCGTCGGCCGTCGCCACGGCGACAGACGAGAGGCTGCCGCGTGCGATCGACGTGCTATTCTCTAAACATGCACTAGAGGGAGCCACCGGAACGTCGGCAAAACCGCTATCGCCAACATCATCGTCACTGCCGCTACCATTGCCAACATCACCACTACCGCCGCCACCATCACCAACATCACCGCCGCCATCATCACCAACATCACCGCCACCGACTACAAAGACAGGCAGAATAATAATGAGGCATGTGTGAAGATAGTTAAGCAAAGACAGCCTGTGTGGAAGATAGTAAATGATGAAATAAATGGAAAATGCAAATCAAAAATGCGAGAAAAAAAGAGGAACACTAGAATATATATAGTACATGTATATATGTATATATATATATTTATATATAATTATATATATATATATATATTATATAGATAACATTTGAGGGAAACACAATCACATGCAAACACATGCAATAAGAACGAAACACATGCAAAAATACCATCAGTGCGAAAACGAAAAAACAATCCATCAAATAATAAATAAATAAATAATATATCAGACAATATAAAACTTTCAATAAATCCACAACGAATTGATAATAAACAATGCGATTAATACAGCAAAACAATAAACAACACAACGAATAATAAATAACAATTAACGATTCCGCCGCCACAAAACCAATAACGAAGCAAGCGACGAATTAGCGAACTCGCTCAAACGGGCGAGAAGACGTAAACATCTGAGCATCCGAGCGATACCTAGATCTGCCGGAACCTCGTCGTACAGGGCCGGCCGCCAGGCGGCGCCACCGCCCGCCTTCTTTGTGCCGAAGTCCGTCGCCCACACGTCTGCGCTCTTGCTGCGCTCGGGCTGAGCGCGAGTGACGCCGGCGCCCCCTGGTGAGCCCCAGAAGTCGTCGAGGAGATTGTCGAGGGAGGAGCGGAACGACTTGGGGCCGCCGCCGCCGGTGGCGGCATCTTTCTTGAGGTTAGTGACGCGCGTGTCTGCATGCCGAAAACAAGAGCGCATGCAAAAACGAATGAACGCGTCAGGCAGGCTTAAGGATAAAACAGGTGAGAAAATCAAAAGGTACTGATAAATATATAGTATCACTAAAGTACAGGCAAATTCAGTGTCACTAAAGTACAGAAAGGCATCATTAATGTACAGGAAAGGTATTACTAAGGTAGAACTGAACAAATAGTAATCAAAGTGTTTCTAAAAGATAATAACAGAACTAAGCAAGGTAAACAGGCCAAAGACTGAGACTGGAGTAAGGAGGAAGAGAAGCAGTGGAGGCTGCGTAATATATCACTAGAAGATGCCAACAACATATTTTGAAGCAATCTGTAGTTTCTGGCCATCAATATTAGTAGTTCAGGGTGCACGTAGCTGAACCGAAGTTTGCTAGGGGGGTCCGGCATGCTGGCCCCCGGAAAATTTTTGTGATTCTGAGATGCAATTTCCTGCTTCTGAGGGTCAAAAATGAACAAAAAATGACAAAAATGACAATTTTGAAAAAAAAAAGTCTTTTCCCATCACAAGGAAATTCCTAGTTGAAGTACAAACTGATGTCCGTAGTGGTGCAAATAGAAATATAAATTCTATATAAAATACGGATAAATGGTTAGTGGTTGGGCTCTCTGATCTTCGGTGACCAAGTCTGTGGCATAACTGACAGCTGCATCGTATCGCAACGCCAACGCACAATAGTCAGGTGGCTACGGACACATTCAACAAAACCTAACCAAATGCTAATACTTTACAATACGTAGCTAAAATAAAACTCGNCATATATATTACTAATTATCAGACGAACTGCCACTATCACTATCTTGTAACAGAGGGTACATCTAGTTAGAATTACACTACAAAAAAAGTTCACATATAAATACACAACTCATGTATGGATATAGGAATATATATATATATATGCATATATATATGCATATATATATACATATATATAATATATATATATATATATATAATACATATATATAATATATATATATATATATAATACATATATATAATATATATATATATGCAGGTATTAGTGTATCTATGCATAAGTTTCTCACATTCCCAGAAATATTTCACGAGCAAATTGGAACCACCACGCTTCACTCAACGAGCATTTAAATGGCAGCAATTTCAAAAATCTTCAGTGAAATGATCTACAGTGTCGTTTTACACATCCGTATTGCTTTAAAANTGCACGCACGCACGCACGCACGCACGCACGCACGCACGCACGCACACACACACACACACACACACACACACGGACCAGTAACCGCACGCACTACACTAATACTACACGGCGCCAGAGGGCGCCCCGACGAGAGAAACAAGCGAGCGTACTTACACTGCGCGGGCACGGGGGACGTGCCACGACCTTGAACCTGAGCGTCGTTCAGCGATTGCACGTAATTGGACGGGAAGAGGCCCTGGTTGCCGTTCACCTCACCCATCCACCAATCAGGGTCCTGCTTGTTGACGACGTTGATGACGGACCCCTGAGACAGAAGAACGTCTCTAATACTGGTTTATATTGTGTTATACTGTGCTATTGTTGTTGTTGTTGTTGTTTTTATTATATTTCTTCCTTTTTTTATTGATTTTATCTTGTTTTATCTAGGGCTTTCGCACTTCTCTCTCTCTCTCTCTCTCTTCTCTCTCTCTCTCTCTCTCTCTCGCTCTCTCTCTCTCTCTCTGTGTCTCTCGCTCTCTCTCTGTGTCTCTCGCTCTCT
>NW_014580637.1:7483-7763 GCF_000485595.1 Priapulus caudatus
AAAGGAAAGCTCGTCTGAGTTTTGCGCCGTGTAATCGAACAGTGCTAGGACCTGTTCCGCTGCAACACCATAAATAAAAGCCATGGTTTTCATACCATAACCTAATAATAATTATTTTATAATAATATAATCATTATAATCATTATATATAAATCAATATTATCATTTAATATATCATTTTATATCATCGTTTTATTTTATTTTATATTATCATATTTTATATCATTATAATCATTTTATATTATTTTTACATTATATATTAACAGAGTCATGCAAAACA
>NW_014580637.1:8880-10180 GCF_000485595.1 Priapulus caudatus
GGGAGAGGGAGAGGGAGAGGGAGAGGGAGAGGGGAGAGGGGGGAGAAGAGCAAATGAGAATAAATTGCGATGTGAGTGTACCCTCCCTCCCCTCCCCTCCTCCCTCACTCACCGGTATCTCCCCCTGCCACCACCCGTTCGGACTTTTCTTCAGCACAGTCACTACGGCCCCCATCGCCAGCGGTAGTTGGTCCACTCCCGTCGGCACGAACGGTGCCAGCACTGTCGCCTGCTCCCGCGACGCGGCCTGCAGACAGATGGAGCCACGTGTCGGCGCAAACGTTTTTTCGTCGATTTTTTCATCGACGATTTTTTTCCGCAGATTTTTTCCCTTCGATCGACCGTGACCGTGAGTTACGTATTTCATTAACGTTTATCACATTCATTTATATTTACTAAGTATTTCTTTTACATTATTTAATTCTTTTACACAACTGTAACGGGTCTAGGTGCAGATCTATGTTAACACGAAAAATTAATGCCAGACAAATGTATGATTAAACAATATAAAACAAACTACGAAATATTTATCGTGAATTAAATGTAAAAATAAAACAAAATTACACGACCGTTGAGTAGCGATCGATTATAGAATCACTTACACGACATTTTAACGAGGAATTTGCAATGAGACAAGCGAACATGCAAACGAATGTATGCTGAAATGTCCACCTAGCGACCAACAAACAAACTAGCGATTAGGCGCCATCTCACAGCGCCCCCTACCTTCACTCCCGGCGCCGTCGGAGCTTGCCTCTACGGAAACGCGAGTGTGTTACCCAGCAACCGTCACCATAGCAACATCACAGAGGGCAGCAGTGTGCGAAACACAAGACCAGATGTCAAAACCCGATATGCGTGTTATGTCTACGCTGAAGCTTCTACCGCTAAATTTTATTTTCACTAATGAAAACGTGTGAAACCCGTAGAAAAAAATGAACTAGATAGAAAGAAATGAAATGTCGCTAGAAGGTTAAATGCTACTATATTCACAATAATATGATTGACTACAAGAAAGTTGAAGTCCCACAGATATCCACCATGTGTTTACTAATTACTCTGTAATCAAAAATAAATTAGAAGACGTAGGAAAGTGATTTGAACATAGACAGGAAAACAAGAAACAAGACAATAACAACAACTGAATAATATATGCTCAGGGGGAGAGAAAATGAGAGAGAGAGAGAGAGAGAGAGAGTGATTGAGAGAGAATGCAAGAGAGAAAGACAGTATAAGATAGGGAGGGAGGGAGAGAGAGAGAAGAGAGAGAGAGAGAGAGAGAGAGAGAGAGAGAGAGAGA
>NW_014580637.1:13777-14520 GCF_000485595.1 Priapulus caudatus
GTGCTGCTCCGTAGCCACCTGTCGACAAAACAAGAGAACGCTAGAGCGACGACGACCTTGGCGATTCGCCATTTTGTTGTATTTTTTGTTTTTTGTACAATGTATTGCCGGCGGGTTTTTTCTCGGAATTTTCGCAGTGGACACATTATAAATGTTCATGTGTCAGAAATTTTAACGGCTATGAATAATTGCTCAAATTCAGTTTTTTACGAATGTTTAGTGTTTGCGAATTTTATAATCTAATTAGTTACTTACTGTGATTACGATTACTATTATTACAGATTATTATGTTATTATTTATTATGGAATATTATAAATAATTATTTATTATTACCAGCGCTATTAACATTACTTTTCTCACGATAAATGTCGAAAACATTGATTAATTAATTGTCGTACTTTAGCATCTATCAAGTATAGAATGAGCATTGTTGTCTTAGCTTTTTATTGTTATTTTGTTAGTAGTTTGTTATTATTTTTATTAATTATTTATGTTTTCACGTTTGTTTTCGCATGCAATTTCCACACACGCTATAAATTTATTTTTATTTTTATAGGAGGCGTTACCCGCCACGCACGCTCTGGCAGGGGGCGCCACCACTCACCAGTATCACGTCGCCGGGGAGTATGCTCAGCTCGTCCTCGCCTCGCGCCACAAATTCGAAGTTCGCACGGTACTGTGGTACTTCGGTTTTTCCTCCTTCGCGGCCACCGAGGGCGCCACCTCCAGCGTCGCCGGCGCC
>NW_014580637.1:16182-16511 GCF_000485595.1 Priapulus caudatus
TGTCACTAAAGTACAGGAAATTCAGCACTAAAGTACAGGAAAGGTATCACTAAAGTACAGGAAATTCAGCACTAAAGTACAGGAAATTCAGCACTAATGTACAGGAAATGTGGCACTAAAGTACAGGAAATTCAGCACTAAAGTACAGGAAAGGTATCATTAATGTACAGGAAAAACATTACTAATGTGTAGAACTGAACAAATAGGTAATCAAAGTGTTTCTAACGAGGTAATAATAGATATGCAAAGGTAAACAGGCCAAAGACCAGAGTCAGGAGTAAGAGGAGAGGACAGTGGAGCTAGCGTATATATCACAGAGATGCCAACAC
>NW_014580638.1:0-1432 GCF_000485595.1 Priapulus caudatus
AGAGAGAGAGAGAGAGAGAGAGAGGGAGAGAGAGAGAGAGAGAGAGAGAGAGAGAGAGTCCTTTATTACTGCCCCGCGCGCTTCTCCAGGTCAGCGTGAAGGTCATAAGGAACACTCACGCTCTTCTGTGAGCATGCATTATCCGGATTATATGTACTGACGCTGAGGGCACGCCAGGGGTTAGCGAGATTTCTAGGCGGCTTATGCAGTGCCCCCCGTAGAGGCTAGCATATACTGGTAACAGCAGCAGCAGCGGTATCAGTGGCAGTAGCAGCAGCAGCAGCGGCAGCAGCAACAGCAGCAGTAGCAATAGTAGTAGCAGCAGCGGTATCAGTGGCAGTAGCAGCAGCAGCAGCAGCAACAGCAGCAGCTGCAGCGGTATCAGTGGCAGTAGCAGCAGCAGCAGCGGCAGCAGCAGCAACAGTAGCAGTAGTAGTAGCAGCAGCGGTATCAGTGGCAGTAGCAGAAGCAGTAGCAGCAACAGCAGCGGTATCAGTGGCAGTAGTAGCAGCAGCAGCGGTATCAGTGGCAGTAGCAGCAGCAGCAGCAGCAGCGGTATCAGTGGCAGTAGCAGCAGCAGCAGTGCGGTATCAGTGGTATCAGTAGCAGCAGCAGTAGCAGCAGCAGCAGCGGTATCAGTGGCAGTAGCAGCAGCAGCAGCAGCGGTATCAGTGGCAGTAGCAGCAGCAGCAGCAGCGGTATCAGTGGCAGTAGCAGCAGCAGCAGTAGCAGCAGCGGGAGCAGCAACAGCAGCAGTAGTAGTAGTAGTAGCAGCAGCGGTATCAGTGGCAGTAGCAGCAGCAGCAGCAGCGACAGCAGCAGCAGCAGCAGCAGCAACAGCAGCAGCAGCAGTAGCAGTAGTAGTAGCAGCAGCGGTATCAGTGGAAGTAGCAGCAGCAGCAGCAGCAGTAATAGTAGCAGGAGTAAGATAATATAGGCTATAATAATATATCCTATATTATCTTACTCCTGATAGTAGTATAGTAGCATAAGTATATAATAGTAGTAGTATAGTAATAGTATAATAATAGTAATAATAGTATAGTAATAGTAGTAATAGTAGTAATAGTAATAGTAGTAATAGTAGTAATAGTAGTAATAGTAATAGTAGTAATAGTAGTAATAGTGGTAGTGGTAGTGGTAGTAGTAGTAGTATAGTAGTAATAGTAGTAATAGTATAATAATAATAATAGTAGTAATAGTATAGTAATAGTATAATAATAGTAGTAGTATATAATAATATAGGCTATAATAATATATCCTATATTATCTTACTCCTGATAGTAGTATAGTAGCAGCAGTAGTAGCAGCAGCAGTATCAGTGGCAGTAGCAGCAGCAACAGCGGCAGCAGCAACAGCAGCAGTAATAGTAGTGTGAAATCATGTGAATATATATATATATATATATATATATATATATATATATATATAG
>NW_014580638.1:1875-4205 GCF_000485595.1 Priapulus caudatus
GACATATAGCTTTCTGCCCCCTCCACGGTCTTCACCTTCTCCAACCAGCTTCTCTCTTCTCCCCCTCCTCCTCCACCAGCATCCGCTTCTCCCCCTCCCCTTCTCCCTTTCCTTTCCTTCTCCCACCAGACTTCTCGTCCTCCTCCTTCTCCACAGCCTTCTCCCCCGTTCCTCCAGCGTCATTACCATTCTCCCTTACTCCCAGTTCCACTCCTCTTGATCTTCTCGTTTCCAATCCAGCTTCTCCCCTCCTTCTCTTGGTTCGAGCCTATATCCACTCTTTGCTGTCCACTCGACCTTTTCCATCGCTTCTCCACCACCTCCTCCTTCTCCACCAGCTTCTCCACCCTCCTCCTTCTCACACCAGCTTCTCTTCGTCTCCCTTGCCTTCCATTACTCCACGCTAGCTGTTCTCTGTCTCTACTCCCCTCTCTCCTTTACCTTCTCTTCGCTCACAGTCGTCTTTCACTACTTAATTGTCCAGTACATGACTCTTTGTTGCTATATTGTTGTTCATTTGTTGCTATATTGTTTTTCATTTGTTGCTATATTGTTGTTGTTTATTTGTTGCTATTCCATGTTAGCAGCTGTGACATAATAAATAGATCTAGGAGTGAGATAATGGGAACTGTATTATCTATATGACTAGATGACGATCATACTCTAGAAGTGACATCTATTTTGTCACGCCTAATGTCCATATCGCTGCATCACTGCATCACCCATATTTACACACATTTATCAAAAGTAATACTGTACCATGCACCCCTGTTCCAATCCAACCCTAACCCTATATGACCATCAGTCTCTGTCATATATTGCACAACCTTATCCCTGTTGAGTTTTAATCCACATAATACCACATCAATATAATAAATAAGTCAGTTTTAATTTAATTAAAGTCTGACACAGCGAGAGAGCGAGATAGATAGAGAGAGATAGATAGAGAGCGAGAGAGAGAAATCGTTAAAAAAAATAACGATGGCTGAAATATTTCTGTGTAAATCGGGTAGCTCTTGGTTTTAAGCACAAGCCCTTTGCATGTAAACCACGCCGAGACAAGTTTGGATCGCAGCGAATACAACACGACGCATATTTTGTATGTAGTAGTTTAGTACAGCGCTCTGAAGTTTCGCAGCACGTATACACAATATTCTAGACTCTAGAGAGTCGAATGCTGGTCGTGGTGGCGGGTGCACGCGCGCGTGCGTGCGTGTACGTGCATATATGTGCGTGCACGTGCGTGTGCGTGCGTGTACGTGCGAGTTCTGTTATTCGCGTCGATTCCACAAGTTTGTATATATATTTGGATAGCATATATTTTTCTACGTCTATCATCTGCGTGCCTGCGGTCTACAGCTGAATGTTGACTAATCAGAGGAGACGCGAGCTAGTTAGCATCGTGTTTATATGCTCTTTATATGTTGATGGATCTTTTGCGAAGCGAGTCCATCAACAGCTGTTCGTGTGATCATGCTACTGCCGATTGTGAATATATATATATATATATATATATATAGTATATATATATATATATAATATATATATATATATATTCACATGTATTCACACTCAACTAACATACTACTGCTGCCTACTGCCACTGATACGGCTGCTGGCTTACTGGTTGCTGCTGCTGCGCTGCTCTGCTACTGCCAACCTGGAATACCGCTGCTGCTGCTGTTACCAGAATACGCTAGCCTCTACGGGGGCACTGCATAAAGCCGCCTAGAAATCTCGGGCTAACACCGCATGCGTGGCCCATCAGCGTCAGTACATTATAATCCGGTTAATGCATAGCTCACAGACAGAGCGTGAGTTTTGCGCCCCCGCCCTTATGACTTCACGCTGACCTGAGAAGTGCGCGCGCAGTAATAAGAACTCATCTCTGCGCTCTCTCGCTCTCTCTCTCTCCCTCTGCTCTCCTCCGCGCCTCTCTCTCTCGTCTACTCTCTCTCTCTGCTCTCTCGCATCTCGGACTCCTCTCTCTGGTCTCTCTCTCTCGTGCTTCTCTCTCTCTGCTATGCTATTTATGCTCTCTCTCATCTCTCTCTCCTCTCTCTCTCTCTGCTGCTCTCTTTCTCTCTCTCTCATCTATCTCTCTCTCCTTCTCAGTCACTCTCATCACTCTCCTCATCTCTCTCTTTCTCTCTGCTCTCTCTCTGCTCTCTCGTCTCTCGATCTCTCATGCCGACTTCTTTTCTTTCTTCTCACAGTGTATTCTTTGTCTCGTCTCTCTCTCTCGCTCGTCGCTCTCGCGCGTCCCTCTCTTCTCCTCAGCTCAGTCTCATCTCTCTCTCTTCTTTCTCTCTCTCTCTCTCTCTCCTCTC
>NW_014580638.1:4230-7853 GCF_000485595.1 Priapulus caudatus
TGTGTCTGTGTCGTGCGTGTTTCGCGCATACGTGTGCGTACGTGCGTTAATGACGTGGTGCTGTGCGTGCTCTGAGTGTTCGCGCCCGTGTGCGTGCGGTGTGGTGTGTGCGTGCGTTTTGCGCGCGTGTGCGCGCGTGCCGTGTGCGTTTATGCGTGTGCGCGCATGATACTTTGCGTGCGTGTGTGTTGCGTATATGCCTACGTGTGTGTGTTTTGTGTATGTGCGTTGCCTCTGGGGACCAACCGTGCGCGCGCATGTGTGTGTGTGTGCGGGTGTTGTGTGTCGTGCCTGCGTGCTATATAAGGGGTGGTGTATTGAGTAGGGGGCTTTGTTGAATAGGTAGGGGTAAGTGGTTGCGAGATCGGTCCAAATTTCACTGATCGATCATCGGTTGTAACAAACGACGATGATCGATTAATCATCGATCTTTTAATTGCGGCGACGACGCGGTGACGCCGCGTCATCGTCGAAAACCGGTGTATTTGCGAAAGGAATATTTGAGTATCTGCTATGTTGGTACGGCTAGTATTTAATGACCGTAAGTAATTAAGGATTACTGTTAGGGTTGACGAAGGGTAACACTCTGGAGGGGCATTGGCAACGATACTGCGCTCACAAATTCAATAAAGGAAAGCGCGAAAAAACGTTTGATTTTGTACTCGGTGGTCGACTTTTCTACGTCGATATCAACGTCGGCAGGCCCAACGCAGTCAATTGATCGACGCCAACTCGATTAATCGAACCACTAGGTTAGCGGTTCCGTGTTTCTGGGATGCTGATCGCTTTAGGGCCGCGTTATGTATTAGGTTACGCTGGTACCCGCTGGCCTGCCGCTGCGTGGGGGCGTTTTGCTGCGTGCGTGCGGTGCTCGTCGTGGTTTGAGGAGGGTTGCAAGGCTACGCGTTGTGGTGTACGCTACTCGTCCCACATTTCACTACTCGCTTCTTCACATCTAGAAGCAATCACAGCGAGTAGACGGAGCACGACGCCAGCTAGTAGCAGCCAGCAGCAGCAGTAGAACCCAGCGAGTGCAAAGGTGCACACCACCACCGCAGCAAGCAGTAGCCGTAGCGCGTAGTAGTAGCGGGTAGCAGCAGTAGCAGCGCCGCGGCCTGCGACAATTTTTTTTCCTAACCAAGCACTATTAGTCGAAGAATCTGACTGTTGTGATTGGTTCATCCTGTCTCCTGCTTGCGTTCAAAAACACACGGGTGTGCTGGCCTTATTTAGCAGACTGTTCATGTGCCTTATTTCTCGGATAAGTCTTTCTGGCCGTATGGATAGACACCGCTTTTATGTCTGAAAGGTCGGTCTGGTCGAGATTCGCGTTGCTTTCTTAATCTTGGTTTTTTGCTTTTCTGTATTAGTTAGGGTTAGTTAGGGTTAGGTTTAGGTTTAGGGATGTAGGCGGTAGGTTAGGCGTTAGTACTTACGCGTTTTTCAGGGTTAGGGCGCTCATATGATCCTATAACTTCATAATGACTTACGTTGCATATAAACAGGCAATTAGAGCAGTCCAAATTCTGCGAATGGATATGTTGGGTTAGGAAAAAAAAATTCGGCGCACCGTCGCCAACACCAGCGGCCAGCAGTAGCAGCAGCACCACACCACCACCGCGGCAGCAGAAGGCAGGACAGCAGCCAGTAGGAGTAGTTAGCAGCAGCAGCAGCACCACACCACACGAGTGGCAGCAGTAGCAGCAGCAGCA
The DNA here is from genome assembly GCF_000485595.1 of Priapulus caudatus. Classification (NCBI taxonomy): domain Eukaryota; kingdom Metazoa; phylum Priapulida; class Priapulimorpha; order Priapulimorphida; family Priapulidae; genus Priapulus; species Priapulus caudatus. The sequence continues at coordinate 5,943 of NW_014580638.1, forward strand.
GCCAGTACGCAGCACCCGAGCAGCCAGGCAGTTGTTGCCATAGCAGCTTTACCAGCAGCAATAGCAGCAGTAGCAGGTGACAGTAACAGTAGCAGGCGAGCGCAGCTAGCGCGAGCAGCAGCGAGCCAGCAGCAACAACAGTAGCAGCAGTAGCAGCATAGCCAGCAGCCAGTACAGTAGCAGCAGCAGCACAGCAGTCAGCAGTAACCAGTAACAGTAGTAGCTGCGCCCAGCAGGAGCTACCGTGTAGTAGCAATAGCTAGCTAACAGAACGTTAGGCACAGCAGTAGCAGCCATATATCGACAGGACCTCCCAGTGCTATATCCTCGATGATAGATGTATCCACGTCTGCAGGCGCTATAGTGGAACTGCATCCTACGCCCAGATAATATTCCCTCACGCTGCAGGCTATATACTCCGCTGCAGTGTATCCACCATTTATCGTGCGAACGAGCGCACCGCATGCAGGCTTGATTAATGACGACAGCAGATTCAACGCAATCTAAACTCTAATGCAATCTAACCAGCGCAGCCTTGATCTCGCATCCCACGGCTAACCCTAGCTCACGAGGCGGGCCCGCGGGGAGGCAGCCCGACGGTGGCTCCATCTAGCGCGTATCTGCGTGATCACGCGAGCTCGGCTGCTTGTGGCGCGGCAGACGATGTTTATAAACGCATGATGCCGCTTCAGAAATTATGCAAGTTGGATACGCCAAGACGTGTGGGGTGTCCAGCGAAATGCTTATGTTAATTACTGCAGCAAAAGCAGCGGAGCAGACGAAACAACAAAGGTCGTTTTATTTCGGAAGATCGTGGGCATTGAAAGAACTAGGGATGTTGTTAATTCAATGACTCTCATTATTGAAAGAATGACAGATTGAGGAAGACAGCGTTGAGGCAACAATCATGCATTTTCCTCCGTTGTTCGCGGAACACACAAACACGTTGTTCGCGGAACACACAAACACGTTGTTACCATGAACAACCACGAACCTTCTTCAAACAAATATCTATAAGTAGGTTGATAATGGAACAACTCCCGGTCGATATCGTGCGGGCGTTCAACAGATTTTTTCGGGCTAATCTCATCGGGAGAAACAACGCTCGCCTACTCTACCAGAAATCGTTAACATCTTCAAGGCTTCACCGTGACAATTCCGCATATCAACCAATTCAATGCAATCACTCAAATAAACGCATTTTGCTTAAACTCGGTAAGTCGGCGTTTACAACAATACAAGTTATAACCGTAGGCTAGTTCCAACTTATTCCCCAACGAATATAGTCACGGAAACAGATAGAGCAATACCATCACCAATTGAACCAATTAAACACTCACTGAGATCAATAAAGATCGCTTATATTATTATTAATTTATTATTTTACATCATCATTATTGACCACCGCCGATGCGTTGTGACATCAAATTGAGATTTTTCTCGAACTGCCGCATTTCAAAGACCAAAATATATATTTCTCCGGTCGTCGGTATCGTCATCGTCGTCGGTATCGTCATCGTCGTCGGTATCGTCATCGTCGTCATCGTCGTCGGTATCGTCGTCGTCGTCATCGTTGGCGACAATAACTACAAGGAAACCAGACTGTACGCTATCGTTGTTACTCTAGCGTAACCTAGTAACCTTGGATATCTTATCACGTGCAATGACAGCCCGCTAGCCTGGTGACACCTACTTCCTGTCCGCTGATCTTGACACATATGTCGTCTGCACTGCTAGACCTGCATGTACTTCCCTATATGTTTATCACCCTTAAGCTCGCTCGTTCACGAAAACGAAAAGCTCCGAAGGCCGTCATTGAAGATACACCTAACGAATGATTTCATATGCTGCTCGTATTCCTTGCTATTTAATTTGTTGCTATATTGTTGTTCGTTTGTTGCTATATTGTTG
>NW_014580638.1:12635-15587 GCF_000485595.1 Priapulus caudatus
AGATGTGGAATCGACGCGAAAATAACAAGAACGCGCGAGCGTACACGCACGTAGCAGCGTTCATCTCGCACGTGCCGGCAGCAATGATATGCACGTACACGCACGCACGGGCGCGTTGCACCCAGCCAACAACGACCGAGCAATTCGACTCTCTAGAGTCTAGAATATTGTGTATACGTGCTGCGAAACTTCAGAGCGCTGTACTAAACTAACTACATACAAAATATCGCGTCGTGTTTTTGTATTCGCTGCGATGCGCAAACTTTGTCCTCGCGTGGTTTACATGCGCAAGGCTTGTGCTTAAACCGAAGAAGGCTACGCGGCGATTTACAGCAGAAAATATTATCAGCCATCGTTATTGTTTTTTTATGAGAAGCGATTTCTCTCTCCTCGCTCTTTCTAATCTCTCTCTATCTATCTCCGCTCTCATCGCTGTGTCAGACTTTAATTAAATAAAACGTGACTTATTTATTATCATTGATGTGGTATTGATGTGGATTAAAAGACTCACAGGGATAAGGTTGTGCAATATCAATGACAGAGACTGATGGTCATATAGGGTTAGGGTTGGATTGGAAGCAGGGGGTGCATGGTACAGTATTACTTTTGATTTAATGTGTGTAAATAGGGTGACAATGCAGTGCATGCAGCGATAATGACATTAGGCGTGACAAAATAGAATGTCACTTCTAGAGTATGATCGTCATCTTAGTCCATATAGATAATTACAGTTGCCCATATGCTCACTGCCTAGATCTATTTATTGATGTCATCACGGCTGCTAACATGGAATAGCGACAAAATAAACAACAACAATATAGGCAACAAATGAAAAACCAAATAATAGCAAGCAAATGAACAACAATATAGCACACCAGAATAACAAAATATAGCAAGCAAATGAACACAATATAGGCAAAAAATGAAACAATTAATATAGGCACCAAATGAACAACAATATAGCAACAAATGAACAACAATATAGCAACAAATGAACAACAATATAGCAACAAATGAACAACAATATAGCAACAAATGAACAACAATATAGGCAACAAAATAAACAACAATATAGCAACAGAATGAAACAATAATATAGGGGGCAGACAAATGAACAAGCACATATAGGCAACAATAACAACAATATAGCAACAAATGAAGCAACATTATAGGCAACAAATGAAGCAACACTATAGGCAACAAATGAACACAATATAGCAAGCAAATGAACAACAATATTAGCAACAATGAACAACAATATAGGCACACAATGAGCAAGAAAAAAAATGAACAACAATATAGCAACAAATGAACAACAATATAGCAACAAATGAACGACAATATAGCAACAAATGAACAACAATATAGCAACAAATGAAGCAACTCAATATAGCAACAAATGACGACAATATAGCAACAAATGAACGACAATATAGCAACAAATGAACAACAATATAGCAACAAATGAAATAGCAAGGAATAACACCACATAATACAGCTAGCATTTCGAATTTTCGATCTGCTTCCCCTTTGTAAGGCGGAAGCAGATAATTATAAGCCTAACATATGTAGGCTCGTGCGTGGCCTGAGGGGTATATGACGCGGAACAAGTGTTTCTATAACGACTACACGTCGATTCGCTGTTGGCAACCTGGTGTTTGTACTGCGCTCATTCTCCGCGCACACACATCAACACCTAGATACAGAACTCTCAGCTGCAGCATGGATATACAGCGATGATGAGAGTGGATAGAGCAAATATATTGTAGCAAATATATTGTAGGGATGCCACCACAAACATGAGAAGATCAACGATATTGTGGGAGAAAGGATGCAGTAGTAGGGAGGGGGAGGAGCAAGTTTTGTGGGAGAGGGATGCAGTGCCAGGGAGGAGAGAAGCAAAATAGTGTGGGAGAAGGATGCAGTACCAGGGAGAAGGGGGGGCAAAGATATAGCGGGAGAGGGATGCAGTGTCAGGGAGGAGGGGGCAAAGATATAGTGGGAGAGGGATGCAGTACCAGGGAGGAGGGGGAGCAAGATAGTGTGGGAGAGGGATGCAGTACCAGGGAGGGGGAAGAGCAAGATAGTGTGGGAGAGGGATGCAGTACCAGGGAGGAGGGGGCAAAGATATAGTGGGAGAGGGATGCAGTGTCAGGGAGGAGGAGGGGGAACAAGATATTGTGGGAGAGGGATGCAGTGCCAGGGAGGAGGGGGGGGGGCAAAGATATAGTGGGAGAAGGATGCAGTACTAGGGAAGAGGGGGCAAAGATGTAGTGGGAGAGGGAAGCAGTACCAGGAAGGAGCAAAGATATAGCAGAAGAAAATGAAGCAGGAGAGAGAGAGAGAGACAGACGAACGAGGACTAGATGGAACTGCACTGACAGGGAAGCTGAGAAGAGTGAGGATAGAGTTAGCTCCAAGAAACGGTATTGCTAGAGTTAGTTAGAATACCGTGTGTGTATAGACAATCCGTCGCACAGCCTGGCTAGGATAGAGTAGAGGCTACAATGACAGGGAGGGCAGAGCAAAGATTGAGTGGAGAGATCTGTACTGACAGGAAGGAAGTAGAGGGTAGAAATACATTCCAGGCTATAATGGCAGAGAGGAAGCCAATATGGAGTAGGGGGAGGCACTGCCAAGGAGGGGAGCACGACAATATAGTGGGAGAGGAACGATGAGACAGCATAGAGAGAGAAACAAAACGACAGCATAGAGGAGAACCTCAAAAGCAGGGGCGGGGGAAGCTGAATAGACTGGGGAATGAATGCAGTGATACTGATAGTGACGGGGAGCAAATATACGAGTCAGGGGACGCAGTAACGAGAGAGGGGGAGAGATATGCGATATAGAAGCACACACACGCACGCACGCACGCACGCGCGCGCGCGCGCACACACACACACACACACACACACACACACACACACACACACACACACACACACACACACA
>NW_014580639.1:0-5896 GCF_000485595.1 Priapulus caudatus
ATGAGCAGAAGCAGCAGAGAGAGAGCAGAGATGAGAGAGAGAGAAGAGAGAGCAGAGAGAGCCGCAGAGAGAGAGAAGAGAGAGAGAGAGAGAGAGAGAGAGAGAGAGAGAGAGAGAGCAAGAGCAGAGAGAAAGCAAGGGGGAGAGAAGAGGAAGCAGCAGAGGAGAGAGCGAGCAGAGAGAGCAGCAGAGAAGAGAGAGAGAGACGAGAGAGAGAGAGAAGAGAAGAGAGAGAGCAGAGCAGAGAGAAGAGAGAAGCAGAGCCGAGAGCTGCAGAGCGAGAGCCGAGAGCAGAGAGAGCGAGAGATGGAGAGAGTGAGATTTGAGAGAGGGAGCGGGTAGGAGAGAGCAGAGAGAGCGAGAGAGAAGAGGAGCAGAGCAGAGAGAGAGAGAGGGAGAGCAGAGAGGAGCAGAGAGAGAGAGAGAGAGCAGAGCGAGAGAGACGAGAGCAGAGAAGAGAGAGCAGAGCGAGAGCAGAGAGCAGAAGAGCAGAGAGAGAGACAGAGAGATGAGTGGCAGCAGAGGTGGCTGAGAGCAGAGAGAGAGAGCAGAGAGAGAGAGAGAGTGTTGTTGCTGGCGAGCGCAAGCGGGGCAAGAACAGCGCACTCTAGTCTGAGCAGCTTCATTCTTCTTCAAGTTTCTCTTGAGGGCAATGGCAGCGAAAACTTACTTATGCATCGCGCTATCCTGCTCCCACTAGTCATCCCGCAGCGCCTGCCTGCCCTCTTTCCTCTCTCTCTCTCTTCTTCTCTTCTCTCTCTCTGCTCTCTCTCTCTCACTCTCTCTCCTCTCTCTCTCTCTTTCTTCTATTCTCTCTCTCTCTCTCTCTCTTCTCTCTCTCCTCTCCCTCTCTCTCTCTCGCTCTCTCTCTCTCTCTCTCTCTCTCCCCTCTCTCCATCTCCCTCTCTCTCTCTCTCTTCTCTCCTCCTTCTCTCTCTCCCTCTCTCCCTCTCTCTCTGTCTCTCTCTCTTCTCTCATCTCTCTCTCTCCCTCTCTACCTCTCTCTCTCTCTCTCTCTCTCTCTCTCTCTCTCTCTCTCTCTCTTCTCTCTCTCCCTCTCTCTCTCTCCTCTTCTCTTTCTCTCTCTCTCTTCTCTCTCTCTCTTTCTGTCTCTCTCTCTATCTCTGTCTCTCGCTTTATCTCTCTCATCCCGCCTGCCTAGCCCCATTTGTCCGGCTTCGCCGTATTACAGGCGCTGCGGACAATCAGCCAGCCTTTCTGCACACAGCCACACACAGCCACACAGTCGCTGCCCACACTCACGCAAACACGCGCAAAATATTCAATGACGGCGGGGACTGTCATTGAAGTCATTTCAAGCTGCCAAAATCATTGCAGCAGCGAAGCATCATCGCCATCACGCCTTTCTGTTATTTGACCCTTTAATACGCCGTGAGCCGCCGCTAAAAGGCTCGCCCTCTCTCGCGATCTCTCTCTCTCTCTCTCTCTCTCTCTTTCTCTCTCCTCTCTTTCTCGTTTCGCGCCTCTCTCTCCTACCCGATCCGCAGACTCCGCATTCCTCCCTCACCCAATCCCCTCCCTCCTCCTCCTATTCCTCTTCACTCCTACCCTCTGTCCCTCGCCCCCTCTCCCTCCGCTCGCCTTCCCCCCCTACCTCCCCTCCCCGCCCCCCTTCTCTCCCCCTCCTCCTCTTCTCTCCCTCCTCCCCCAATCCCCTCCTTCTCCCTCCACTCTCCTCCTTCCCTCCCCTCCCCCTCCTTCCTTCCCTTCTCCCCTCCCCCGCCTCCCCCCTCCCTCCTCCCACCTCCTCTCCCTCTTCCTCTGTCCCTCGTCCTCTTCCTACCTCCCTCCTCCCTCCTCCCTTATCCCTCTTTCCTGCTCTTCCCTCCTCCCTCCTCCCTCCTCCTCTTAACCCTCCTCACTCCTCCCTCTCCTCTATCCCATCCCCCTCTCCGCCTCCCCGCCTCCCTCTTCCTCCTCCCCCTCCCGCCTCCCCTCCCGCCCCCTCCTCCCTCTTCCTCCTTTCCCCTCCCCCTCTTCTGCTCCCCGCCTCCCCCTCCCTCATCCCCCCGCCTTCCTCTTCCCACAATTAAGCTGGCGAATCGCGGCGCCCTGAGACGCGTGCCGCTTTGTCTTCGCGCGAAACTTAATTAAAATGCGAAAAAATATTACTTAATCGGATTTTGTCGACGAAGGAGGCCGAACCGCCGACGACGATGCCACGCGTGACGACCGGTGACGACCCCACGACGGTTGACGGCCGGCCGGCCGGCTCGGTGACGGTGGCGCGGTGGCGGCGGTGACTGGTGCGCGGCGGCTGACCGGTGGCGGCCGTGGCGGTGGCGGCGGTGCGCGGTGAGCGGCTGGCGGCGGGTGGCGGCGTGGCGGCGTGACGGTGGCGGCGGTGGCGCGGTGACGGTAGTCGCGGCGGTGACGGCTGGCCGCGTAGGCGGTGGCCGCGGCGGCGCGCGCTGCGGTGCGGCGGTGGCCGGCGGTGGCGGCGGTGCCGGCGCGCGGCTGGTGCGTGCGCGGCGTGCGGCGGTGACGGTGGCAGCGCTCGCTCGGCGGGCGGTGGCGCGGTGCGGCGACGGTGACGGCGCGCGGCGGTGGCAGACTTAAAGCGATACCGGCCTGCCGGCGCTTGCCTAATACATGCCATAATTATGCTGCGTCTATATTCGCCTATATATATATATCATCTTATGGTGCGTCTATATTGCTCTAATGCAGGGGAACGGCGAGATAGAGCAGAGGCAGAGAGGGGCAGGCAGGAGGAGGAGAGGAGAGGAGGCAGGAGGAGGAGGAGGAGGAGGAGGAGGAGGAGGCCGCGACTTAAATGGACGCCACATAGGTTTTGAATCGGTGCTGAGCAAGATATTGGCGCTCCTTGTTCCTCCTCCGTTCCCCTTCCTTTCCTCCTGCTCTTTCCTCCCCGCCCTACCTCTCCTATACCCTCCTTCCTCCGTCACGCTTCTCTCACCTGCCCTCCTTATAACATAGTTCCTCCCTTTCTCCTTACCTCCCTGTCACCCTCTCTTCCTCCTCCCTCTCCTCTTCTATCTCTTCCTTCTCCTCTCCTCTTCTACCTCTTCCTCCTCCCTCCCTCTTCTACCTCTCTCCATCCTGCCTTTCCCTATACTACCTCTCTCTGGCCCCGCTTTCTCGCTCTCTTTTATCTCTATTTCTCTCTGCCCGGCACAGCAAAGAGCCTTTAAAGGTCACCTTCATGGCTAAACTCGTGATGCGACATCAATGCTGTCAGGAAAAGCAAAGACAACTGCAGACAAAAAACCTCGCGATACTAAAACACTGCGCCAACGCACCGCAGTACGGACAACTGCTGCATCAACAGCTCGCGTCGCCCGAGGCCCCGTCACGCGACCGTACATGTCACGTGACACCGCAGCAGCCGCAGCCGAGTCCGCCCGACGAGCTCTTGACCTTATAAGGGGAGTAAGCCGCAAAGCGTCCGTTTTTTTACGCACTAACGGAGCAATTAACTCTGATCTCCTCCGATGGAGACTGAAGAGCCGTGACATTGATGAGGGGGAGGGGTGCTGGGAGAGGAGCGGGAGGGATGCAGGGAGAGGAGCGGGAGGGGTGCAGGGAGAGGAAGGGGGAGGGGTGCTGGGAGAGGAGGGGGAGGGATGCTGGGAGAGGAGGGGGAGGAGTGCAGGGAGAGGAGGGGGAGGGATGCTGGGAGAGGAGGGGCAGGGGTGCTGGGAGAGGAAAGGAGAAGGATGCTGGGAGAGGAGGGGGAGGCGGTGCAGGCGAGAGGAGGTGGAAAGGATGCCGAGAAAGAGGGAAAAGGGTGGCAAGGAGAGGAGCGGCGAGGCGTGCAGGGAGCAGGAGGGGTGTAGGTGGGAAGGTAAACGATAGAGGGTGCGTGCGCGGAGACGGTTACGGGTGATATGGGCTGATACCGTGAGTGGTGTGGTGTGGCGGGCAGGTTCGGCGTGCAATGAGGTGATATGTGCAGTGGTGGTTTGGGTGGGGACAGGGTTCGGGTGAATGGGTGATACGTGAGTGCGTGTGGGTGGGGACAGCGGTTCGGGTGAATGGGTGATACGTGAGGTGGTGTGGGTGGGCGACAGAGGTTGGGTGAATGGGTGATACGTGAAGTGGTGTGGGTGGGGACAGGGTGAGAGAATGAAAAGTAGTTGGAGACATAGAAAGGGTGAAGAAGTGAAAGATGGGTGGGGACGGGGGGAAGGTGAGGAGAAGACGAGGTAGGGGAGGAGAAGACGGGGGAAGGTGAGGAGAAGACGAAGCAGGGGAGGGGGGGATGATATAAAATAGCACGCGAAATGCACACGCACGCACACGCACGCACTCACGCACGTATACACTCATGCGCACACGCACACACACGCACACGAACGCACGCACGCACACGCGCCTGCACGTACGCACTCACGCACACGCACATACGTACCCACGCAATTAAGCACGCACGCACACGCACGCACGCACGCACGCGATCTTAAAAGCATCACTTCAAAACTCGATAAAAACAGAAAACGCAATGAATTACGTTTTCATGCTTCGACATCTGACTCCAGGGCGTTTTTTTATTTTCGCTCTCTCTCTTTCTCTCTCTCTCTCTCTCTCTCTCTCTGTTTTTCTCTGTTTTTCTCGCTCACTCTCTCTTGCTCACTCTCTCTCTCTCTGTCTGTCTCTCTCCCCCTCTCTCTCTCTCTCTCTGTCTCTGTCTCTCTCTCTCTCTCTCTCTCTCTCTCTGCTCTCTTTTTCTCTCTCTTCTCTCTCCTCTCGTCTCTCTCGTCTCTCTCTCTCTCTCTCTCTCTCCTCTTTTTTCTTTCTCTCTCTCTGCTCTCTCTCTCTCTCTCTCTCTCTCTCTCTCTCTCTCTCTCTCTCTCTCTCTCTCTAGCTCTCTAGTTATTGCTGAGACGATGGTCTTTACTGGTAAAATGCACCCGGGAGTAAAAAAGGAAATGAAACTTCTGGAAAGGAAAAATGTCTTTCTCGCTCTCTCTCGCGCACACGCTCTCCCATCAATCTGTCTCCCCCTTAAGTTTCCTTCTCTCTCTCTCCCTCTTCTTTCTTCCCCTCGGGTCTTCGAGCGACTCTATTTACGTTATCGCTACCATTACTGTCGGCAACTACGGGAGAAGGTACCCCCCCCCTCCCCCCCGATCTCTCATCACTGGCGACAAGCGACGCGGGCAGTGAAATAAAAATTGTTTTAATGGACCGTAAAAGGATTTTTACGCAGAACTAATCGTTTGAAATTCACTCGAAGCCGTGGGGAAAAAATACCGTCCGTTTATTAAGTTCTCGTGCGCTCTGCCTGCATGCCTGTGCGTCTGACTGCCTGCCTGCCTGCATTGCTGTCTGCCTGCATGCCTGTGTGTCTGACTGCCTGCCTGCCTGCCTGCATTGCACACACACACACACACACAGAGGCAGTGAGAGAGAGAGAGAGAGAGAGAGAGAGAGAGAGAGAGAGAGAGATGAGGAGGGGAGAGATGATAGAGAGAGAGAGGAGGAGAATTTTGACTCGAGACTGTGAGAGAGAGAGAGAGAGAACCCCCTACCCCTCTTGCCACACCACAACCTCCTTCTTCGCTTTTCCCCATTCAGCCTCCTCCCCATCCCTCTCGCATTCAGCCTTCTCCCCATCCCTCTCGCATTCAGCCTTCTCCCCTCCCTCTCGCATTCAGCCTTCTCCCCCTCCCTCTCGCATTCAGCCTTCTCCCCCTCCCTCTCGCATTCAGCCTTCTCCCCCTCCCTCTCGCATTCAGTCTTCTCCCCCTCCCTCTCGCACTTCAGCCTTCTCCCCCTCCCTCTCGCATTCAGCCTCCTCCCCTCCCTCTCGCATTCAGCCTTCTCCCCCTCCCTCTCGCATTCAGCCTTCTCCCCCCTCCCTCTCGCATTCAGCCTTCTCCCCCTCCCTCCCGCCTTTCACCTTTCGCCG
>NW_014580639.1:7537-9244 GCF_000485595.1 Priapulus caudatus
TCTCGCATTCAGCCTTCCTCCCCTCCCTCTCGCATTCAGCCTTCCCTCCCCTCCCTCTCGCATTCAGCCTTCTCCCCCTCCCTCACGCACACAGCGGTGAACCATCGACACTAGCTTTCTTTCTGTCATCATTGTCGGAGCTACGGTGTATATTTCCAATTAGGAACAAGTGCCAGGCGTAGCCGGCTTGGCTTCCAATCAACGCGGGAGGCTGCGCTACGCTGGCATCCTCATCGTCATCATCATCGCCATCGTCATCATCATCGTCATCGTCATCGTCCTCGCCACCGCCACCGTCATCGTCATCGTCATCGCCACCGTCATCGTCATCGTCACCGTCAACGCTGCAGCCGAGAACGGAGCGAGAGAAGAGCAAGGAGGTAGATATAGACAGAGAGTAGGAGAGAGATCAGCAAGGAAGCGTGCAAAGATGAAAACGTGTTAATTTGATGATGGGCGGTGTATGTGTGTGTGTGTGTGTATGTGTGTGTGTGTGTGTGTGTGTNTCTCTCTCTCTCTCTCTCTCTCTCTCTCTCTCGTCTGACTCTCTCTATCTCTCTGTCTCTTCTCGCTCTCACTCACTTTCTTTCCTTCTCTTTCTCTCTTTCTCTCTCTCTCTCTCTGATGTGACAGATGATATGATGGATAATAATTAGTAGGACCCTTCATGCGTCACCACAGGTTCGGTTGGCTGGTCAACACACACCTACCGTCTCACCGCAGCCTTGACTAACTGCAATATTGCTAACACACACACACGCAGCAATGCAAACAATACCACCGTCTGTATGCGCATGGCCTCTCTCTCTCTCTCTGTCTACTATATATACGCCTCTGTCTGCACCTCTGTGTCTCGCTCGCTTTTCCGCTGCCACTCTCAATATATTATGTGAATATATACGAGACGCTATATAACTGCATGCTAGAAGTCACCACCACCAGATCTCTCACTAGAAACCCCCTGATTTACAGGCGGCGCGGGGGAGGTAAGGGGAGGGGGAGGTAAGGGGAGGGGATGGGTAAGGGGAGGGGTAAGGGGAGGGAAAGGGGTAACGGGAGGGGGAGGTAAGGGGAGGGAGTGGGAGATAAGAGGAGGGGGAGAGAGATAAGGGGAGGGGGAGGGAGGTAACGAGGAAGGGGGGGGCGAGGGGAAGAATAGAGAGTAAGAAGGGAGATAAGGGAAAGGGGAGGGAGGTAAGGGAGGGGGCGGGGAGGTAAGGAAAAGGGGCGAGGGAGTAAGGGGAGGGACGGGAGGTAAAGGGAGTGGGAGGGAGGGGAAGTATAGAGAAGTAGCAACGTCACACGCCGAAAGTCGTAAAGAAGAAGACTCGTTTCGTTGTCGACGCCTCATCGCGACATAAACAGTGAAGTGACGTCAACGCGAAATATATTCTGACGCGCGGCAAATCTATGCGAGCGAACGAGTGTATAGTCGAGCGTTTATGGGGGGAGGAGGGGGAGCACTACATCTGAAGATTTATTCAAAACTAGATGAAACCTGATGAAATTCGATAAACTTGCCCGATTTTTTTTACGATATAAAAATTATGCCGGCTGGCTGACTTTGCATACTTATGTAATAAAGTTTCTTCTTTTCTTCTTTCCTTCGCGTTTCACCTCTCGGCCTTTCTTTCGTAATCGATATCGCTCTCTTTTCTCTCTCTCTCTCTGTTTCTCTCTCTCTCCCTCTCTCTCTCTCTCTCTCTC
>NW_014580639.1:10529-11062 GCF_000485595.1 Priapulus caudatus
TAATGTACATGCTAATAATAATGTACATGCTAATAATAATGTACATGCTAATGTATATACTAATGTACATGCTAATAATAATGTACATGCTAATAATAATGTACATGCTAATAATAATGTACATGCTAATAATAATGTACATGCTAATAATAATGTACATGCTAATAATAATGTACATGTTAATAATAATGTACATGCTAATGTATATACTAATGTACATGCTAATAATAATGTACATGCTAATAATAATGTACATGCTAATGTACATGCTAATAATAATGTACATGCTAATGTATATACTAATGTACATGCTAATAATAATGTACATGCTAATGTATATACTAATGTACATGCTAATAATAATGTACATGCTAATAATAATGTACATGCTAATGTATATACTAATGTACATGCTAATAATAATGTACATGCTAATAATAATGTACATGCTAATGTATATACTAATGTACATGCTAACAAGAGTGTACATGCTAATAATAATGTACATGCTAATAATAATGTACATGCTAATA
>NW_014580639.1:11897-13748 GCF_000485595.1 Priapulus caudatus
CACCCCCCAGCGGGCCCGGCGGCGGCGGCCCGCGGGGGCCCCACGGCAACCGCGCACACCACACACAACTAACAAGGCCCCAACACAGGCCAGCACCCACACACCACCACCCACGCCGTTCACACAACCAGCCCCACTGGGCCCGCCGCGCCGCCCGGCGGGGGGCGCCTGGGGGGGCCCCCCCACCAGCACGGCGCCGGCGGGGGCCACCGCGCGCCCCAGAAGGCGCGGGACCCGGACCGGCGGGCCCCCGAAACACCAAACCAACCGCCCCACACGCGACACATATCCCACAGCCACACGCACGGACACATACGCACAGACAGCACATACACACACACACACACAACACACACACACACACACACACCACAACACGCAACACACACATCACTACACGGCACAGGCCCGGCCCACGGCCACAGGGAACGGCCGGCGCCGCCACCACACACCCAACATACAGCACACCACCACCCACCACACAGCCCACCAACAAACCCTGACACATCCACAGACAGCACACACATACACTCACGGCGCCGCCACTCACACCCACCTCACCAACCACCACAGCCACCACCGACACACACACCACACACACAACACAACACTAGACTACTCACACAAGTACCACACACACATACACCATACACACACTCCATGCATCCTCTTCCACTCACTACTTCCGCTCTCTCAACTCTCTCTCTCTCTTCTCTCTCTCTCTCTCTCTCTGCTCTCTCTATATATATTATATATATATATATATATATATATATAATATATATAATATATATATCTGTATATATATATATACGCCACACGCTACGCGAGCGTTGCACTATATCTACCGTAACCATGGACGCGTAACTATCGACGCTTTAGGGTTCCCTCCTCTCACATATACCTCCTTCAAACGACCTTCAGACTATATATTATGCTATCAAGAGGCTATCGCTCATAAGCGACGATGCGGTAACTCTAATCGACGGCGGGCGCCTGCACGGGGGGCAGCTGCACATGATGTCTACGCGCATGCGCAGTGCTACCGCCTTACCGCCCGCCATACGTCCTACACGCGGAATGTCAACAGTGACATCTATCGGGGGATGGTATAGGGGAGTGGGGACGCATGCTGCTCGATTGCATTCGTCTGGATAGGATCGAGAAAATATGACCCTATCCAGCAACGAAAACACGACTTACCAACTAATCCACGTTTAAGACTAGTCGAGGCATGCACGGTGAACCTACACACGTCCTATGCAAGCTCTAGAACTATAGCACTTTGCTCTGCCACAGACGCAGAAGGAACACTCGGCAGGCAGGCGGTCCGCACACCCCACACATACATACATCAATCCACGCCTCCACCCACACACTCACACACTCACACACGCCTACCATACTATAGATAGCTATCCACCCACCTAAGCACCTATACACACCCACCCACCCATGTACCCACTCACGTACCCAGATACCCACCTATACCCACCCACATACCCAAATATAAACCCACTCACGTACCCAGATACCCACCTATACCCACCCACATACCCAAATATAAACCCACCCACATACCCAAATATAAACCTACTCACGTACCCACCCACATACCCAAATATAAACCCACCCACATACCCAGATATACACCTATACGCACCTACCCACCCACATACCCAAATATAAACCTACTCACGTACCCACCCACATACCCAAATATAAACCCACCCACATACCCAGATACACACCTATACGCACCTGCCCACCCACATACCCAAATATAAACCCACCCACATACCCAGATATACACCTATACGCACCTACCCACCCACATACCCAAATATAAAT
>NW_014580640.1:0-8401 GCF_000485595.1 Priapulus caudatus
GAGAGAGAGAGAGAGAGAGAGAGAGAGAGAGAGAGAGAGAGAGAGAGAGAGAGAGAGATAAAACAATAAGATGCTAGAAGAGAGAGATGTTATGTGTGTGGTCACCTCTGGAATTCGGGATCAGCGTGGAAGCTGTCAGCAACAGCAGATTTCTCACTCTCCAGTGAAGCCGTTCGCTCCCTCTCAGCCTCCAGCTGCTTATCATAGTCTGTGCACATATTCATGTATATATATATATATATATATATATATATATATATATATATATATANCCAGGGATTTCTCGACTTCATCCAGTGAAAGCCCGTATCGTGCGCTCCCCCTCTCAGCTCCTCAGTCTGGTTATCTTACGTCTGTTGCACATATTCATGTATATTATATATATATATATCATATATTTATATATATTATTATATTTACTTATATTATTCATCCAGCCAGCCCAGCTAGCCAAGTTCAGCCAGGCTTCCCACCAGCCACAGTCAGCCGCCTCTAGCCAGTAGCCGTCAGCCAGCCAGTCATCAGTCAGCTAGTCAAGCAGCCCAGCCATCAGCCAGTCACGCAGCCATCCAACAAGTCAGCCGCCAGCAGCCAGCTAGCAAACCAGCCAGTTCAGCCACCCAGCTAGCCAAGACTAGGGCGAGCTGATGCGGTGCGACCGATTGTCTATACAGTTACTACCGGTCTTCTAACCCTAGCAAGACCTGAGCGTCCGTTTCTTGGAGCTAACCACCAGCCACCCTCAGCCAGCCTAGCCAGCTTGCAAACAAGCCCGCTAGCCGTCAGGCAGCCAGCAGGCAGCAGCCACCAGCCAGACCAAAACCAACCGGCGGTCCGTCCGTCTTCATTCATCCATCCATCCAGTACAAAGCCCACCACACCACCCACTATCCATCCATCAATCCATCGCTCCGTCGTCCGTACCGTCCGTCTCCTGTCCACCATCCAATCCATCCATCCATACATCCAATCCATCCATCCATACATCCATGCAATCATCTATCTATCCATCCATTCCATCCATCGATTCCATCCATCTAATTCAATCCATCATCGTTGTGATTGTTTATTCTATCATTGATGTCGCATTTAATTGTAACTATTTGTGACCAAGGATCTACGTTATTTTTAAATTTAGTTATATTTATTTCTTTAAGATGCCGTTTTTAGTTTGTAGTGATATAATTTGGACGAACCAACTATTTTTACAGTGTATTCTTATGGTCTTTAGCCATGGGGACACATATTTATTTAATATCATCAATTCATTTTATACTGTGCAAAATAGTATTCTAATTGTAATCGTTGTTAACCCTAGTTGTTGAATTAAGCCTATTTAGTTATCTATCTATCTATTACTATCTATCTAATCTATCTATCTAATTCTATCTATCTTATCTATCTATCATCTATCTATCTATTCTATCTATCTATCCATCCATCATCTTCCATCTGCACCATCCACCGATTCCATCCATCCATCAGTTCAGTTCAGTCCGTCGTCCGTCCGTCCGTCCGTCCTCCGTCCGTTCCGTCCCGTACCGTCCGTCTGCGTCGTTCGTCCGTCCGTCCGTTCCGTCCGTCCGTCCGTCCGCTCCTGTCCGTCCGTCCGTCCGTCCGTCCGTCCGATTGTCCGTCCCGTCCGTCCTGTCCGTTTGTCAGTTCGTTTGTTCATCCGTCCAGGGCTGTCATCTACTGGCGGTGCGTAAATACATTGATATGGATGCGTTATAACATGTGCTTTTTCAGTATAAATTTGTATTATTTATATTAGTTAGAGGTTAGAGTTGATTAAGAGATTGTAGTTTGATATTCTTATCGCATTGCTTAATTGTGTCAATTACGTGTGTATTTCGCAATCAGAATTCCGTGACACCGCTTTGACTCACCTGTATCTTGCACTGTTCCAGCTTTTTAGCGCTTCCATCTAGCAGCCTCCTTTCTCTTTGCGCAGCTCTTACTTCCTGCCTGCGGACTGCGTATACTCTGCATAACGACAACAAACCCGCAATCGCTACACAACCACTCTCACCTCAGGACTGTGGCCTGCGAGCAGCTTCCCCCCCTTAGACTTTGGAGCAAATTTAAAAAATAAATTGTTTCTACTAAAAGTAATTCGTTTGGCTGTTATCAAGTGCCTCATGCGATCTACATTTCATACCCCCCCCCTGTTTCTTCACCACCTTGATAATCCTGGATCGCACGCCCCCCCCCCCCCTAAGAATTTGCTCAGTTACAGCCCTACACCTTCTCGATCACTGACATAACGCAAGCATCATCATCGTCTCAACTATGCGATCCAATACTCATTAATCCATTACCGCCTTTAATTAATTATGTAATATTAATAATTAATTAATTATGTAATATTAATAATTAATTAATTATGTAATATTAATAATTAATTAATTAATAATTGGATTTCAAATTACTCATCCCTTTGTGGGAGAAATTGCTGAACATCCCACTGAGTGTGGTTATCTCCTTGGCTATCGCTCCTTGGCTCGCTCGATCTACACCAGTTTCATGTCACATGAAATGTTTCATGGTTAATACGTGCTGTTCACGCGTGTACGCCAGGTTATCGACTTACACCACTACGAAGGAGAGGGAAGGACACCGTATCTTCTTTTAACAAAAGATGGACGAAGAGAAGAAGGAGGGGGAAAAAGGAGGAGGGCGGGCATGAGGGGGAGGTGGAGCAGAAGGATGAGGCAGGGACATAGAATCTCTATTTAGCAGTACATAGAGGTGAAAGGGGAGGAGGGAGAAAACGGGGAAAGGAGAAGGAGTAGGATGGGAAGAAGAAAGGAGATGCACAGCATATGGTAGTTTCGCAAAAGAAGCCGTTCAGAGACCCTTCCTTCATTTTCTTCCTCCTCCTTATCCTCCTTTCCTGCCTTCATCTTTGAAGATGAAGGCATGAAAGGAGGATGAGGAGGAGGAGGAAGAGGATGGAAGGGACACGGTACCTTCCTTCAGCTTGGACGTCTGCGTTGCTAGAGACTCTATCAGCCTCACAGCCCTCGCCTCCCTGTCTTTGGCTCCTCCGCTAACCAGATCATACTCACGCAGAAAGTCATCCATGCGAGAGAGGAAGCCGGATGTTTGAGAGTTAACATCCGCTGTCAGCTGCTCCTACAGGTGAAACACTTATATACCTGTTCCCTCTCTCTCTCTCTCTCTCTCTCTCTCTCTCTCTCTCATATCCTCAGCTCTCGTAAGCGGGCCTAGGTTAGCGTCGCGCAAAACTGCGCTAAGGCCATATGCCTCACCCTTCGTACGGCTGTTACGTCGCAAAGGCGCTAAGCCATATTCTCACCCGCGTGCGGGCTGGTTTACCGTCGCGCAAATGGCGCTAAAGCCATATTCTCAACCCGTACGGGCTGGTCTTACGTCGCAAAGGCGCAAGCATAATCTCACTTTCGCAAGCGGGCCTGGTTACGTCCGCCAAATGGCGGCTAAGCCATATCCTACCGCGTAACGGCTGTTTACGCCGCAATGGGCGCTAAGCCATATTTTCAGCTCGCGTGCGCTGTTAGGCGCGTCGCAAATGGCGCTGAGCCAGACTCTCCCGGCCGTGCGGCTGGTTTACGGTCCGCCAAATGGCGCTAATGCATATTCGCTACCGCTGCGGGCTGTTAACGACCGCGAATGGCTGCAAAGGCCATGTTCATATACCGCGTGCGGCTGGTTACGTGAGCAAATGGCGCTAAGCGCATATTCTCACCTGCGTACGGGCTGTTTAACGTCCGCAAAATGGCGCTAGAGGCCATCTTGTTTCACCCGGGCGTGGCGGGCCTGGTTTTACGTCCGTTCGAATGGCTGAGCCATACTCTCAGAACAACGTCCGCGTGGGCGGGCTGTTTACGTCGCGCAAATGGCGCCTAAGCCATATCTCTTACCGCGTGCGGCGTTATCGACGCGCAAATGCCGCTAAGCCGATGTTCATACCGCGTGCGCTGTTTACGCTGAGCAAAATGGCGCACGCGTTTACTTCAGCGGTCCGTGGCTGCGCGCCCGAATCTCTTACGCTGTCGTGCGGTGGAAGCGCAGACCTTGACCGCTAAGGCACAGAAGGCGCAGACGCATAGCGTCACTGACATACCGTCTTACTCTGGCGCACGTGCGTGACAAGTAAACATCACTGCATAGTGGAAACAGTTTTTTTAAACGCCGTTCTTCTCGCCTTTCTAGCCATCTTCCGAGTAGTGCGATTTTATGTTAAAAACACACTTCTGAGGTGAATTATCCTTGGGGGAAATGAGTACGTGTAGCATACGTATGTGGCGAAGCGCTTGGTTAATTTGCGATGTTCAGCGCCAGATTGATTCGTGTTTAAAGGGGTCTATCTAGGTTTCTATGTTTGCCTGAGTATGAATTTTTCACCCGTAACGAGCTTAGGATAATGAAAGACACAGGTTTGCGTTACCAGGTTTGAGCACTGTAATATAATTGATATAATTAATATAATTGATATAATTAATATAAATTGATTATTAAGATTTAATTAATTCGTTTTTATTAATTATTTGATAATCAATTACGCGTTCGCTGCTAGCCCGACCTGAGACACCAGTGTTTGATCGTCTGTGTAGTGAGTAGTCTCTTTTGTTAGGTAATGAATATGTCCACATTTTAATTACCATCATTGAGGGTAATCTATATTATGCATTATATAAATGTGTGTGTGTGCGCGCGTGTGTGTATATATGTGTGTGTGTGTGTGTGTGTGTGTGTGTGTGTGCGTGCGTGCGTGCGTGCGTGTGTGTTTGCGTGCGTGCGCGTGTGTGTGTGGGTGTGGGTGGGTGAGGCGTGCGTGCGTAAGTGCGTGTGCGTGTGTGCCCGTGTATGAGAACGTGTGTCTACTCTACGTATACGTACTAGGTATGTATATAGACATGTATAGAGTATATGCGTATATCGATTCATCACTAAAACGATTCTGTTAAAGGAAGTCGATCGTGTTCAACTTGAATCGTGTCTATCTCATCACATCAACCTCACCGTTGTTATGATATCCCGTCACATTTGTGCAGATATCATGTAGAAGAGATGGTATAAGATGGTATAGAGATCATGTACTGCGAGTGGGGAGAGGTGAGAAGTCACCGTTCCTTCTTGTGTTGTCCATGACACAGTTCGTCTTAGTAGACGAAGGGGAGAAGCGTACGTTCTCAGCGGACATCATCTCCTCTCTCTGCTCTCTCTCTCTCTCTCATCATCGCCTCTCTCTCCTCTCTCTCTCTCTCTAATAGTATATATATATTATATATATATATTATATAGTATATATGAATGGAGGAAACTCTTCGCTCACACGGGCCCACTCACTCGCCCCTTTCTCTTAAGATCTCTCTCTCTCTCTCTCGTCGCTACTCGTTTTTCTCTGCGCTCTCCTATCTCCATCTACGCTTCATGGACTCTCCCGCCTCTCTCGCTTGCGCTACCTCCCTCGCGCACTTTCTTCCTTCGTTCCTTTCTCTCATGTGCTCCTATATCGTTCACCGGTTTTCTCACCCGAGAAGCCAACCGGCAAATAATTTGACATCCGATATTCGTTTCGTTTCTAGACTGCACTCGCGCATGTCGGGAAGATTTCCGTAAAATAAATATAATCGAATTTCTTTCAGTCACCGCCGCTATCAGAACACCACATGCGTATGTTTTGAGAGATAGTTTTCACGCACACGGGTGGGGTCGGTATATGTATAGTATAATTTATAAGGAATGGGAGGAGGGGAATAACAAGCAGAGTCAATAGAGCAAATACAAAATAGTCAAGAATGCCAATGGGTTGTGACGGACTACGTCAGTGTACTAATTGGCGCATGCGCGAACGTGTCATGAATTCGACGTTTACGTTAAACTCTATCCTGAATCACATATGGTAACGCCCCGGCGTTTGGAAAGCGCCGCACCCCAGCAGTTAGAGGCGCATATGAATTGACTAACAGCACTTAGGATATGACTACTAGGACACTTAAAAAAAAACCCTAGCGCCTAACCCTAACCTAACCTAAACTATACCTCCAACCCTAACCCTAAAAAAAAAAATTAAACTTAATTAAAGTGCCTAGTTAGCAATTCATACGCACAAATCTAACTGCCGGTGCGTTAACAACCAGGCGGATGACACAGACATTAAATATCTTGCTGCTGTCTGTCCTGTCGATCTACTTCCATCCACCCCACGCTCCCATACCAAAACTTAAGAAAAAACAAGAGCTATCCGAAACCAACACACGTCACTGCACCCATCCACACCACTGACGGCTACCTATCTGTCATGCTAGATCCACCGCCCATGCAATCCATCCATCCATCCACTCCATCCATTCCATCCATGCTGTGTACGTGATGGTGACTATGTCATATCTGCATTCATTGCCTTCTAATCGAAAGGGAATGTTCGTTGGTGCATACCACGCAGACTCGCTGTTTGACTGTTAACGAAATCGATATGATATATCGTGCGCGCCTCTGATCGAGTTGTCTCCTTGCGTTCTCTGCGAATAGAAATAATATACTATGGTACTACCTAATATATTTCTTAATGCTCTATTGCCAGATCTTGCGTTCGAAGATGTGCATACTTGCAAAGTGGATGCTGTTGTAAGTCCAGAATCGTATTTGTGTGCGGTGCGGCGTGCACACACGCGTACGTATGTGGCCCTGTGTGTTTCGCGTACGTATGTGCGGTTTCGGGCGTGTGCGTGCGTGTGGTAGTAGCGTAGCAGTAAAATGCTGCATCATCTTACGCATGCGGCAGTACATGCAGTAGCATGTATCTGCAATGTTACATGTATGCTGGCATGTACATGTATGCTGCATGTACATGTACATGTAATCCCACGTACACTGCAATGACAGCATCTCTAAATACAAACACGAATAGTAGCCAAGAGTATATTTATGGCGTGCACGGCGGATCGTTGTCGTTTCGGCTGTCGAATAGATGCCTCTCAGTGAAAGCGAGAGATATATTCAAATATTTTGCGCATACGACTACAAGCACGAAGTGTTATAACTCATTAAAAGTGTAAACTATTATATATAGACTAATACATACAAGAGAGACAACTAGTCTCCCCGTTCACAGTTGTATGATCACTGATGTAATGAAATAACGGAGAGGTCCCGCCAAGTGCTGCTTTGTCAAACACGATGTGTTACCGAGCTTCTATGGAACGACGTCGTCTCCTAGTCCCCTAGCTACTTACAGAACTATAGCTCTATAGCCTAATGGCCCGCCGCACACGGGAATTCCGCGCTCAGCAGGAATGCTCTACGACCTCCGTACACAGCCTGGTGAGATTCGGCGCTCAGCAGAAATCTCACAGCCCCCGCACACGGTGAGATTCGTGCTGAGTGCAGGAAACTCACAGCCCCCGCACACGTGAGATCCGTGCTGAGCCCCAGTGAATCTCACACCTCCGCACACGGTGAGATCGTGCGAGCAGGAATCTCACAACCTCCGCACACGTGACATTCCGTCGCCACAGGAAATCTCACACCCCGCACTACTGGTGAGATCGTGCTGAAGCGACGGAATTCACACACCCCGCACAACGGTGAGATCGCGCTCAGCAGGAATCTCACACCCCCGCACACGGTGAGATTCGTGCTGCAGACAGGAATCTCACACCCCCGCACAGGTGAGATTCGTGCTCAGTCAGATCTCACACCCCGCACACGGTAAGATCGCGCGCTCAGCAGAATTCTCACACCCCCGCAGCACTGGGAAGATCTCGGCTCGAGCAGAATCAGTCACACCCCCGCACACGGTGAGCATTCGTGCTGAGGCACGATCTCACGAGCAGATGCCACTGACGGTCATGTGACCTGATCAAAATGGCGGAATCCAATCAAAAATGCGGGGCAACCACCTGAAGTCAGAACCGATCCAAATGCGCCACACCGAGTCAGATCCCAATCAAAAATGCATCCGCCAGCTGCGGAGTGAGTGGAGGCCAGGAGTCTCACATCATACCCGCACATGCAGAGTTTTTCAGCTTTGCGAGGTCGCAAAATTATCACCACGACATGATGTTTATTCACGCTCCCTGCGCGAAACCGAACCACCAAAAATAGAAACTCAACGAGGCTCACGTGCTCAGCAGCGAATCTACACCGTGGGCACACAGTATACTAATTATAACTAATCATTCCAAGATCGCTGTATATACTTTAATGCTTGAGGGTTATTACATTTATTATTGACTATATACGCTACATCTATCCGCCGTGTCCCCCCTTTGCCAAAAAATAACCGCGTATATTGATTTTCCTCAACTGTCGAATGATTATACTGAAGACATAGAGAGGACGTACTCCTAATACAGGAAGACAGAGAAAAAATCTTCGAATACAAGCATTTGTTAATAGAAACGATGATGCC
>NW_014580640.1:8411-10088 GCF_000485595.1 Priapulus caudatus
TTTGCGGACGTAAACCAGCCCGCACGCGGTGAGAATATGGCTCAGCGCCATTTGCGGACGTAAACCAGCCCGCACGCGGTGAGAATTACGCCTTAAAGATACCTATACCAACGATGTCTGCACGAGAAAAATCATAATCCCAAATTCGGCAAAGATTTCTGTTAGGAATTAAGCATTTTAAAGTAGTAATTTTGTTAACCTTTTCGTGTATAATGCGTATGAAACGCCCTATGACGTCAGTTGGTCGTTTTTTTGTGCATGACCACATAAGAAAATGAGCCTCTGAGTATAAATGCATGTATGAAATATGTGTGTAATTAAAAGTAAAATCGGAAGGGGGAGGGGCGTCTACATAGGGAAAAGAAGCCAACTATTTACTTTTTAACGGTTCACATCAGGGGTGGTGTGTTACAGTGAGCATTGGGAAGGTATCCTTAAATAGCTAAACGTTAGCATGAAATAGGTGCGTGAAACGCGGTGCGTGAAACTCGGTGCCTCTCATTCCTCACGCACAATGATGATTAAAAAAAACATGCACGCACCTATGCATATACGCACACGCACGCAGGCACGCCCGCACGCACGCACGCACGCACACACACGCAGCCGAGCCTGCCTGATCCGATAGCGTCTATAATATATATAGATATATATATATATATATAGACTGTACACGAGACTAGAGTAAAATATACGCCGCTCCGTTGATGCTGTGTATGTCTAGGCATCTGGGGCAGTCATTGAGGCAGTCTATAGATGAGCATGTTACGTCGGTATGTACGGCTATATACGCGCACACGTAGAGGTGCGACATAACTCACAGGTGGAGCCCTGGATAATTGTCCACCAACCCTATCCCTATACTCATCCCAATCCTCAAACCCATCCCCTATCCCCATCCTCATCTTCATCACATCTTTAACTTCATCCTTACCCCTATCCCCATCCTCATCTTCATCCCTATTCTTATCATTATCTATATCTTCATTCCAATCCCCATCCCTATCCCCATCTCCATCCTTATCCCCATCCCCTCATCCCTATTATCATTCCCACCCCAGCCCTATCCTTATCCCCATCCCCACCTTTATTTCCTATCCCCAGCATTATCCTCTGTTCGAGCTATTTGGTCTGCAATACCCCGTTGCATCCATCGCCATTTGGTCTGCATTACGCTGTTGCATCCGCTGCCTGCCTCCCAATATTGTTTACAGTCCAATGTTGCCTGTGTTTCAATGCTGCCTGTTTTCCAACATTGCCTGCTTTCTCATATTGCCTGCATTCCAACATTGCCTGCATTCCAACATTTATTGCTTTCTCATATTGCCTGCCTTCCAACATTGCCTGCTTTCTCATATTGCCGACCTTCCATCATTGCCTGCTTTCTCATATTGCCTGCCCTCCATCATTGCCTGCTTTCTAATATTGCCTGCCTTCCAACATTGCCTGCTTTCTCATATTGCATACCTTCCAACATTACCTGCCCTCCAATGTTGCCTGCCTTCCAACATTGCCTGCTTTCTCATATTGCATACCTTCCAACATTACCTGCCCTCCAATGTTGCCTGCCTTCCAACATTGTCTGCTTTCTCATATTGCCCGCCGTTCATCATTGCCTGCTTTCTAATATTGCATACCTTCCAACATTACCTGCCCTCCAATGTTGCCTGCCTTCCA
>NW_014580640.1:11501-15157 GCF_000485595.1 Priapulus caudatus
AGCCTCGCCACATATCATATCCTAGCCTCACGGCACAGACGCGCAACGCGGAAGCAAAGATTGTTCCTATACATAATATATATATATATATATACATGACATATATATACATACATATACATATACATATTTACATAATGTATAGGAACAATGTTTGCTTATTATACACTACACGTGCCTTTCACTCAATTTAGGCGTTTAGAGACGCCGCCTATGGTTGGCCATAGTACTCAGAAATAACAATGTTTATCACGGTAAACTGCGCTAATTGGGTAGAAAGGGATATAATTTCACCGCGGTTAAGTCATTTTTATCGCAATGAAGATAATTATTTCTACGTGCGTTATTTCTACCCGCCATTACTCTATTTATTATTGCCACATCCAAAACACTCGTGCGCATGCGCGTACATGTGTGTCACGTTGAGACTGAGTCGTTATGGTGAATTAATGAACTAAAAAGCAACGGAAATGACCGCAACTTAATATGCTGTCATTAACTCCTAATATGACGACTGTTATCATAGACATACAAGGCGATACTATTATATTATGCATTTATATCAGAAGTAGATAATAAGGATCCCTATTATCTACTTCTGATTTATATGGTTGTAATGGTGTGTTTACCGCGTAGCTCGNATCGATCCATCATGCCATGTCGGTTGCGTGAGAAGGAAACACACACACACACACACACACACACACACACACACACACACACACACACACACACACACACACACACACATCTATACAATCACTCTCTCACAGGCGGTGTCATCAAAACCATCCATCAATCTCCATACCATATCATTCTATCAATATCCTAGTCTCCGTGCGAAATCTCTAGTATTCGTGTAAAATTTCCTAGTTCGGGTATAAATTTCCTTCAACTGACGGACGAGAGGCGTCCGGCACGCGTTAATTACAGTGACACCCGATATTTCCCGCTTTTTTCCCCAGCGCGCGAAATCGTGATGACGTCAGCACGCGCGCAGTGCGGGAAGGGGGAAGAAAGTACCTAAGATTTCTTGTTAGTTTACGTTGTGTTAGGCGCTTAGTTTAATAATAGTACTGCGTTGCATGATACCACTAATAAACAGTGCACAGCTCACACACATACGCACGCACGCACGACTATAAGTAGGCCTACACGAGCACACTACACACGCATGCACGCCCATACGTACACGAACACACCACACACGCGCGCACACACGCACGCACGCACGCACGTAAGCACGCACGCACACACGCACACACGCACGCACGCACGCACGCAGCACGCACGCACGCGCGCACACACACGCACGTACACACACGCACGCACGCACGCAGCACGCACGCACGCGCGCACACACACGCACGTACACACACGCACGCACGCACGCACGCACGCACGTAAGCACGCACTTTGATTCCCGTAACATGGAATTCATGCAGCCTTTTGACCTAAACTGTGACCCAGGGTCGTGACGTCATTGTGACCGAGGGTCGTAACGTCACCATGACCTAGGCTCGTGACGTCAGCGAGACCTGTGGTCGTGACGTCACCGTGAACTAGGCTCGTAACGTCGCCGCGTGACCTGTGGTAGTGACGTCAGCGTGACCTACCGTTTGCAGGAGATCGGCCGCGGTACGTCCGGGTTGGTGAGGAATCGCTTGAGTAGAGCCCAGCACGTCTCCAGGACCTCGTCCTCTGTGAGTGTCTCCATGAACTCCGACTCTCTGCCCGCCAGCCAGCCACACAGCACGTTAGGCGCCACCACCTACGCGAGAGAGAGAGGGAAGGAGAGAGAAACACAAGAACATTAATTAGGGTTCGGTTCGTAAGATGGCGCTAGTTGGCTGTGGTTTCAGCTTATTGATGCTTGATGTATGATTATTAATGTAAGTAGTATTGGGTATTAGTAATAACATCGTAATACATACATTATGTTATCATTTTTAATTTCAGCTTCGCGGTACTGATACTGGTTTGGTACGTATTTTGACTTATTAGTGAGCTCCGGCCAGCCTGTATTTAGAGCTATATTATATATTAAGTGTTCATGACACGTGGTGTTGTTTTACGTAAGATATAGTGTCATAACCCATGTGATTAATACATTCATTTTACAGTTTTTGGCATAATCGCCAATTAAAATAGAATAATAATATAGATGATTAGAAATAATAATAGACATATGAATAATACTATATTAATATAATAATTAATAATATATATATATATATATATATATATATATATATATATATTGAAAATTTACTATTAGCCATCGCCACATATCATATCCTATGCCTCCACGGCACAGACGCGCAACGGGAAGCAAAGATTGTTCCTATACATAATATATATATATATAATAATGACATATATATAACATAAATATACATATACATATTTACATAATGTATAGGAACAATGTTTGCTTATTATACACTACAACGTGCTTTCACGTCAATTATGGCGTTTAGAGACCGCGCCTATGGTTAGGCCATAGGACTCAGAAATATACCAATGTTTATCACGGTAAAACTGCGCTAATTGGGTAGATAAGGGATAATAATTTCACGGCGTTAGTCATGTTTTATCGGCAATGAACGATAATTATTTCTAACGTGTCGTTATTGCTAACCGCCGCCATTACTGCTAATTTATGTATTGCGATGCAGTCCAAAACATTCGTGCGCATGCGCGGTAGCAAGTGTGTCACGATTTGAGACTTGAGTCGTTTTAATGGATGAATTAATGACTATAAAAGGGACGTAAATGACCTCAACTTTAAATATGGCTGGTCATTAACTCCTAATATGACGACTGTTGATCATAGACATGAGCAGCGATTACTATTTTGATATTATTGCATTTATATTTCAGAAGTAGATAAATAAGGATCACTATATCTACTTCATGATTTTAATGGTTTTGTAATGGTGTGTTTACCTGCGTAGTCGGGGGTAAGCTGCAGTACTGTAATAGATTCTGCCAGCCACGATTGTGTGTCATGTGTGTGTGTGTGTGTTGTGTGTGTGTGTGTAGTGTTTGTGTGTGGGTGTGTTGTGTTTGTTGTGTGTTTGGTGTGTGGGTGTGTGTGTGAAGTGTGTGTAGTGTGAGAGAGAGAGAGAAGAGGAGAGGCGGAAGAGAGGCATAGAAATAAACAGGATCTAGATATAGTAGAGAGCGGGAACGAGACGAAGGATACAGAGATAGAGAGAGAGAGAGAGAGAGAATGAGAGGATAGAAGGAGAGAGATGAGAGAGGGGCGGGGGGGAAGAGAGAGATTGAGAGAGAGAAGCGAAGAGAGAGATGAGAGAGAGAGAAGATGATGAAGAAAGAGAGAGGAGAGACGAGGAGAGTGAAGAAGAGAGAGAGAGAGAAGAAGAGAGAGAGAAGAGAGAGAAGAGAGAGAGATGAGAGAGGGGACGACACCGGAGGCAGAGAGAGAGAGAGAAGAGGAAAGAGAGAGAGAGAGAAGGACAGAGACGAGAGCAGAGGAAGAGAGAGAGAGAGAGAGAGAGGCAGAGAGAGAGAGAGAGTTACTTCTAAGCAGATTTATATTTGATTTTTTGTTAATTCTTGCGTGCCGGCGTTGTCTCGTATTAAAGGTAATCGTATACCTTTACTCATGGAATTAAATAACGGATGACATA
>NW_014580640.1:26643-27068 GCF_000485595.1 Priapulus caudatus
AGGGAATGTTTGAAGTTACTGTGGTCTATAGGGAATATTAGACTTTACTGTAGTATATAGGAAATGTTAGACTTTACTACAACATATAGGAAATGTTAGACTTTACTGTAGTATATAGGGAATGTTAGACTTTACTGTAGTATATAGGGAATGTTAGACTTTACTGGAGTATATAGGGAATGTTAGACTTTACTGTAGTATATAGGGAATGTTCGAATTTACTGTAGTATTTAGGAAATGTTAGACGTTACTGTAGTATATAGTGAACGTTAGACTTTACTGTAGTATATAGGGAATGTTAGACTTTACTGTAGTATATAGGCAATGTTAGACGTTACTGTAGTATATAGTGAACGTTAGACTTTACTGTAGTATATAGGCAATGTTAGACTTTACTGTAGTATATAGGCAAGGTTAGACTTTAC
>NW_014580641.1:0-4459 GCF_000485595.1 Priapulus caudatus
CACACACCCACCTCTTTCACGCAAGTACACTCTCCCTCTCTATCTCTGTCTGTCTGTCTCTCTCTCTCTGTCTCTCTCCCTCTCTCTCTCACGTTAGCAGCCTCCCCCTCCTCCCCCTCCTCCCCCTCCTCTCCTTCCCTCGCCTCCTCTTCCCCTCCCTGCAGGTACGAGTGATTATCCGTGCGCGACCGCCGCCTGTCACTTCAGCATGTCAACACAGCGCGCCGCCCCGACACTCTAACTTACACTAGCATTCTAACGACCGCGCCGCCGCCTCCGCCTCCACCGCTGCCGCCGCCGCCGCCGCCGCCGCCGCCTCCACCAATTACCTCGCAAATCCTCCATAATTACGCTGGTATTTCGCCGAAATTCGCCGCTGAAAATCGTCGCTCTCCGACACGCCTGCCAGCAGATGGCGCCGCCGCAGCGCGTCCAACATTCCCCGAGACGCATCATCTCGCGTGGCGACGCGCCCGTGAGTGCAGAGGGCGCTGTACACCGCAAGGGGGCGCTGTACACCGCTAGGGGTCGCTGTACACAGCTATGAGGCGCTGGCAACTGTTGGTCGCAAGGCTGGGATGAAAAAATGAGAATGATAGATATATCCGAAGGATAGCAGCTGCCACGCGGAGACTAAACTGCTCTCCTGGCGCCCCCTACTGGAGTCGTGCGGCGAGCGTCCACATATCATACATCGCTCGTCCTCCCGAGGAATCGCCCCAGCAGAGGGCGCTGTCGGGCACCACGACAAATGACGTCACCGCGGCCGTGGTTTTACGAGATAACATCGAAAAATATCGGAAAGCTTATCAGTTTTGCATGCGATATATGCGCATTCTCTACTGTACTAGCACTCGTTTGCAGCCAGGGCTCCTGAAAATACACATCTACACATAATGTCATCACACGTGCGAAGCCCCTGTTAGGGCGCCTGTTTATATACTATCATTACGCTACAGTATCATCATAATCCCAACCCTACTCCTTTTACAATGTTTAAAACTTACCACCTAATGCTTCCCTTACTCTTAGTCTTACCTTACTCTTACCCTTACTCTTAGTCTTACCTAGCACCAACCTAATGCTAACGGCTCAAGGATAGAGAGCATGTCCAGTAATAAACATCATCCTATCCTATCACCGTCCTGTACATCATCTCTATCCTTGAACCCACGTAATGTACAACCACAACACAGTCAGTGATGCACTACTCCGATTTCGGGGCTGGGTTAATAAACAGGGAGCATCGGCTGGGTGGAGGTGTGCGAACTTCCGTGTGACAGAATGAACAGTGCAGGGTAGGTATGGCCGACAGCCGTGCGGCCACTACTGTACTGGGAGAGGGAGGGGTCAGATTCAGTGGTACGTAGGTCACGCCTGCACTGGCGTTCAGGGGAAGATCTATTACACAGTAACACACGAACACACGCCCTGTTGGCGATAGCACACACAGTACGAGGCGGGGTTTTTCTGTTCTGCAAACTAATTCCACCGTGCTACATGCGCGTAGGCTGTGCGGATTACTGCCTTTGGCACGTATTCACACGCGCTATGTTACATACATGTAGTTATTAGCGCGCCCCCGTTCCCTCATATCAATCATTACATTATCATTACATTATTATTGATACTGATAGCCGACAGAAAAAGACACAAAAACAAAGCGACTAAGGCGAGATAGGGTGAGAATTGCTCTCTTCAACGAGCGATCGACAGATCGTATGTTCTTACCGGCCTGGACTCCGTTTGGTGTCCATTTATCAGTGTAAATACACAATAAATCGACGAAATGGAAGAAAGACACAGTTACGTGACCCGACTTGACCTACCAAAATATGGCAAATCTACCACGTGACCTAGCGTGCTGCCATCGAGTGACGGAAAATGACGGGAAAGTCTTAATACGAGCAAGGAGCTACATATAACAGTTATATGTAGCTCCTTGAATATATATGAATATATTCAAGGAAATATATTCCTTGAACGTACTTCCTTATATATATTCCTTAAATATATCGAATATATGTTATATGTAGCTCCTTGAATACGAGTTGCCACGATTGATCAACGTACTAAGTTACGTAAGTTATTTTCTATGTTGTGTCGCCACCTACAGTCATCTTTTTGCAAAAATCACGAGATGTCTCTTATTCATATATATATATATTACTAGCTGCGGGTACCCGCTGCGCTGGGTAAAATCGTGCTACTAATTCATACTACTAAGTAATAATGGGACACAATAGGAACATTGGGTAAAAATCGACAATAACATTGCACACAATATGAATATTTAGAAATCAGTCTAATAAGATCAATAGCATGGGGAAAAGGAACTGCTTACATAATTGACATTTATATGACAGCCAACCCAACTTAGATTCGCCTGAAGCATAATAGTAATATGGTTGTAAAATGACCATAATAGTTATTATAGTACAGCTAGTATACGAATAGGTTACACTGTTTCATTTGAAAAGCGCTGCTCTGATAATACAATGTTTTTCGTGTTATTCTCTGGTTGAAATAGCTAAAGATTCCTGGCGTCTTCGATGCTGAGGCCCCACGTAGGCTATGCACGTATGCGCGTTGTGGATCGCGTAAGTAACAGCATGTACGAATGGTTCGCGCATTCTCATTTAAAGCCTGTTTGATAAACATGCGTCGTAACCCTGAACTGGCGCTCATAGTGTCTATGTCCCCAGGTACTGCGGAACTACCCATGGGTCGGTCCGGTTATACCGGAACGTACCCATGGGTTCACTATTTCGATATGGTTAGGGCTTAGGATTAGGTTAGGGTTACGGGTTAGGATAGGTTGGGTCGGGTTTCGGGTTAGGGAGTAGCGTAGCCGACTCCCTAGACTCGTTAGTGTGTAGGCGAGTACGGCTTCGGCATTATTAGATAGTACGAGGGCTACACGTTCCGGTATACCGGACCGTACCGCAGGCGCATAAAAATTACTCGCAGTACCCCGGGGGACCACTAGACTGCTCTCACTGAAACTGGCATGTGCTCTGTTTTAGCTAGGTTGCTCGGTTTCGGTTTCACAATACAGCGTTCAGAATGAGTATGATAGGATTTTTCTCTGTGTGGAGCACTTACAGTCGTGCTGACAATGTGTGAAGATGACAAAATTGAGGGCTTTTTCACGGATTTTTCGGACGAGTTGACGGTTTGGCACGGGCTTTTTTTCAGACTACGAAACTCCCGGGTATAAGAGATGGCCCCTTGCGTGAAAATTGCCATCCAGATCGCTTGGCGCGGTTTGGCACCGCCGCCTATAGGGAAGATAATACATAGATACCATACATACAGAACTCAATATATATTAGACTAGCTGCTGTACGAGCTGCGCCTGCGCTAAAATACGTGCTATAATTCATACTACTAATAATGGGACAACAATAGGAACACTTGGTAAAAATCGAGCAATAACATTGCCACGAATATGAAGTATTTAAGAAATCACGTCTAATAAGCATAATAAGACATGGGAAAATTGCTTACGTATGACATTTATATGAAGCACAACCAACTTAGACGCAGCTGAACATAAATAGTAATATGGCTGTAATGACAAAAAGGGTTATTATACAGCATGCTACGAATGGGTGGACTTATTCATTTGAAACACCTGTCTTGATAAACATGTTTTTTCGTGCGTTATTCTCTGGTGCGAAATATGTAAAGACTCCTGGCGTCTTCGACTGTTGAGCTCCACGTACGGCATGCCACGTATGCGCACGTAACAGCATGTACGACATGGAGTTTGCGCTTCTCATTTCAAAGCACTGTTGATAAACAATGCCGCAGTCGTAACTTGAACTGCGCTGTGCTCTGTTTATAGCTCGGTGCGTCGGTTTGGGTTTCACTAATGTTTTCGGTTTCGCGCAGCTGATGGAATGAGTGATCGATTTTTTCTCTGTGTGGCCAGCCACTGTACAAGTTAGTGGCTGACAATGTGATGAAGATTTCACGAATGCAGGGATTATTT
Source organism: Priapulus caudatus (assembly GCF_000485595.1). Classification (NCBI taxonomy): domain Eukaryota; kingdom Metazoa; phylum Priapulida; class Priapulimorpha; order Priapulimorphida; family Priapulidae; genus Priapulus; species Priapulus caudatus. Next base: position 3,998 of record NW_014580641.1, read on the forward strand.
TCACGCGGATTTTTCGGTGAGCTTTGACGGATTGGCAGGTTTTTTTTCAGCTTACGACACTCCCCGGAGTATAAGAGATGGCCCTGTGAAATTGCATCCAGATCGCTTGGGCGGTTTGCCGGCTATGAGGGAACGATACATAGATACATTACATACATAGATACATAACGAACTCAAATATATATTAGATTACATGTGATTACGTTATTATTTAGTGTTATTTTACAGCTTCACACTAGTTATTGCATCCATTATATTTTTTCTCTACGTCTCCTACTAATTAAGTACACGTACTCTGACATTTAAATTAAGGATGAAGATTCGAGCATAAATAAAGCAATCCTAATTTACAGATTTCCACTCTATACATTACGCCAGACTGTACCTTCAGGTAAGGTTTTCAGCCAAAACTACATGAGTACGCACTTCATTAAAATGAACAGCTTTTTTAATCGCAAGAGC
>NW_014580641.1:4469-7370 GCF_000485595.1 Priapulus caudatus
GGGTGCATTTTAGGATGGCGGGGCTCGACGATAGCCTGGCAATAAGTGCTCTTGGAGAACCCTGCCCTAAGGAGAAACTCTCTCTCTTCTCCTCTCTCTCCCTCTCTCTCTCTCTCTCTCTACCTGCGTGGGGTTCCTCTCTCAATATACCGCACCCCTCTGCATAGGCTTCATTGCCAGACCCGACTCTTTACACTCCCCCCACCCCCACGATGCTGGCTTGCACACGCTCCCTCCCCCCACGATGCTGGCTGCACACGCTCCCTCCCCCCCACGATGCACACGCTTCCTCCCCCCACACACGCTTCCTCTCACTGCTGCGTGGGAGGACAACACGCAATTTGTCTCGACCGCGCTCCGTCACGCGTCAGCCCGACAGACACGCGCCGGAGCGTCGCATCTCTCTCTCGCTCGCTCGCCGCCGTCACGACGACCGTTACCGTGGCGACGAGAGGCATTTGCGAGCGAAGCCGACGACGGGACGATCGCTGAGCCGGGACGCGCAAACTCACGCAAAAACATGAATAATGCGCGGCCCGAAAAATAAATCCCCGCGCCGATGAGGCATCAAACACGAGCCGAAACTCTGAAATAAATCGAACAACAAACGCCGAATGCAAATCGGAGCCAAACAAAACAGAACCAGTGGCAACAACAAAACCAAAAGCCGAACACAAGTGAACCGTAACGGCAAAAAGCAAATGCAAAACATAACCGATTGCTGAAAAACGACCGTTCATGGCCTACCAAAGACTATAAAAAGTAAAACTATACCAGAAAACGAAATCAAAAAAAGAAAACCGAAACGAAATAGACCGACTGCCGACGAACTGAACACAGGAAGATGCTGAACAAATTGAAAAAAGCAATCGAGATTTAACCGACCGAGCGAATGAACTGAGCAAACGAACTGAAAGACCATAAGACTGAATAACCAAAATAGTTGCGCACGGGAGATTCTAATGAGATTTGGCACAGGTGCACACGCAAAGAGAACAGCATCAAGCAAGCATAGCACAAGGAGACAGGGAAAAAAATATTATTTATTTTTCGGGGGCTACTTTTCAAGCCCGCGTGCATGAAAATAGCACTCTAAAATTTGGTTTGCATTGAACTCTATGCAAATTTACGGGGGCTCTTTTTGGCATTTCGGGGGCTAAATCACCCCGAGCCCCCGTGTATTTTTTTCACTGCGAGGAGAACACATACCGCTGCGAATGCAGACGGCGACGTTACGCATACGGTATATTCGCCCCCAGAGGGCGTCGCTGGCAGCGACTTCATTGTCGCCGCACCAACGAAAAAACAATCGCCGACGAACGGGGTCAAAGTTTGAGTCTCGAGTTTTCGATCTTTCGCAACGTGGCTGGTGACTGTGCTTGCAGATGTAGAGGCATCTGAGACATGCGGAGTTTGTCAATCCGCAAACACAAACATCTCAGAACAATGTAGTTGGCTCAAGAGTCTCAGTAAAATACTAGGCAGACTTTACACGTATGCACAAATCTAAAAATCAACAGTCATATGCTCATCCCTCTGTTCACACTGCCAAAACGGAATTCAAACACGGTCAAAATCTAATCTCCAAGTGAGACAGCCAAACCTGAAATCAAAGTCAAAATCTAACCCCATGTCAGACTGCCAAATCAAAAATCAAAGGCAAAATATAACCCCACGTCACACAGCCATATTAAACAGCACAGCCTATCTTACTCCAATTGGCACATGTATGTACAGCCAAAACAGAATTGACGGTCAAAATCTAACCCCAAGTCAGACAAGCAAAATCACAGTCAGACTTAAAATACAACCACTGGCACGTCGCACATGTACAGCTGAAATAGAACTCACAGTCAAAATCTTAACCACACGGCACACCGTAAAATCAAAACCCACAGTCAATATCTAGCCACACTTCACACAGCAAAACACGTGCACATCTGAAAGCAGGCAAAGCGTTAGCGTTAGTTCTGCATTAGACTTTTTCCCTGGTCTGTACCATGCAGCCTCGAGCATGCAGCAAAGAGAGCAGGCTGATCAACTGAGAACCCTCAGAGAGAGAAAGAGATAGAGAGGGGGGCGCACGTGAGAAAGAGAGAGACAGCGAGAGAGAGCCTGAGAGAGAGAGAGAGAGACAGGCAGAGAGAGAGAGAAGAGAAGAGAGAGGAGGAAGGAGGAGGAAGGAGGAAGAGGAGAGAGGTGAAGAGAGGAGAAGAGGGAGAGAGGCAGAAGAAGAAGAGCACGAGGAGAGGGCGTCCCACGGAGAGAAGGGGGGCGGGGGAAGTAGTGAGAAGAGAAGAGAAGAGAGAAAAGAGAAAGAGAGAGAGAGAAACGAGAAAGAGAAAAAGAAGAGAGAAAAGAGAAAGAGAAAGAGAAGGAGAAAGAGAGAAAGAAAGAGAGAGAGGAGAGAGAGAGAGAGACGAGGAGGAGTAGTAGAGAAGAGTAAAGAAGAGAGAGAAAGAGAAGAAAAGTAGAAAGACAGTAAGAGAGAGAGAGAGAGAGGAGAGAGAGATGAGAGAAGAGCGAGAAGAGAGAGAGTGAGAGAAAGAGAGAGAAGAGAGAGAGAGAAAAGAGAGAAAGATAGAAAGAGAGAGAGAGAGAGAAGAGAGAGAGAGAAAGAAGAGATAAGATAGAAAGAGAGACGGAGAAGGTAAGGAGAGGAGAGAGAGAGAGAGAGGAGAGACGCCGGCGCTGCGTCACGACAAAGAAGCGCTCAAACATCTAACGCAGCCAGAACTAAATCCTAAATCTATAACTCTTCGACAAAGGAACTGCTCACTCGCTTTCTCATTCTCCTACCCACTTCTCTCTCTTTTTTGTTCTCGCACTCTCTCTCGCTCCCTCTCGCTTTCTCATTCTCCCTCCCCCTTCTCTCTCTTTTTTGTTCTCGCACTCTCTCTC
>NW_014580641.1:7380-13953 GCF_000485595.1 Priapulus caudatus
TTCGTTCTCCCTCCCCCCTTCTCCTCTCTTTTTGTTCTATCCACTGCCTCTCTCGCTCCCTCTCGCTTTCTCATTCTCCCTCCCCCTTCTCTCTCTTTTTTGTTCTCGCACTCTCTCTCTCCCTCTCGCTTACTCGTTCTCAATCTTCTCCCTCCGCTCTCTTGCCATTTTACTATAGTACGCACGAGAGCCAAAAAAAACATCATTCAAGAACAGAAAAAAAAAACAGTCATCAAAAAGTCGAGCAGAAGAAAAACAAACAAGCTGCGGTTGGTTACCGAAAATGTCATGCGGTTGTAAGAGAACATCCAGAGCAGTCATCCCCAACAACAATAACAACAACAAAAACGACGATGACAACAACAACAACAACAACAACAACAACAACAACACCAGTGGCAGTACTAGTAATTCAAGCGATCTAGCTGAAGCGAGCGAGCCAAAGCATAATAACGTCAGCAGCAACAAATAGCCAAAATTCAAGCGAGTGAGAGAATCAAAATCAACAACTGAGACAACGATAACTGCAGTGCTAATCGAAGCGAGCGAGCGAAAGAAATAAAATCAACAGCAACGACGATTTAACTGCAGCAATCGGAGAGAGCGAGCGAGAGAAATAAAGTCAGCAGCCAGTAACCACGACAACAGCAATCCAAGCGAGAGATGCATGCCCTCGCGACGACGACGACGACAAAGCGACGACAGCGCCACCAACCTGAGCGTGAGATTCGGGAGGCTGGCACTCGTTGCCGACGACGACGACGACGACGACGACGACGCCGCGTCCCAGTCCTTAGTCTGACTCCGCTCCTCCAGCGACACCGACCGCTCCCTCGGCTTCGGCCGCGGCGCCGGTCTAGGCGACTCCGGCTCGACCGCCCGCACGCGCGCGCCGGCCTCCGTTGAACGTAGGGGGCGCTGCTTCGCGGGTTTGACGGCGGGCCGCGGCTCGCGCGTGATCGTACGCTCCGTCGGCAGGTCGCTCTGCTGCTCCGGCGAGCAAACGATCCCAGTCTTCGCGTCGACGGTGGCGACCCCTGCCTCGACCTCTCCCGCCGCGGCCTCTGCCTCGCCGCGCGCGGGCGGCCGCGCCACCTTGCGAGGCTTCGTTGCCGGATCTACGTCTCCTACTAAATTCAGTACACGTACTCTGACATTTAAATTATAAGCGATGAAGATTCGAGCATAATAACAGCAATCCTAATTTACAGATTTCCACTATACATTACGAGACTTACTTCAGGAAGGTTTTCACGCAAACACTACATGAGACGACTTCATTAAAATGAACAGCTTGTTGTAATGGCAAGAGCGTGGGAAACTAGTCTCTGCACTCTCTTATTTCACATTCACACAGCTAAACACAATAGGGTTCCACAATTATGCAGTCAGTAAAAATGACAAATTCAAAATGACAGGAATAATTTTTTTCATTTTATTAATTACAATAACAGTCACTATATACAATTTTTTGCTGCTTACAACTGTATCGAAACGAGATGACATTCACATCGTATATGATTTGCCCATATTATAGAGGAGTTTCAGTTGACACAACGTCTCGTCGTTTCTTCTTGCAATTTGTTGCTGTTGATGTTATGTTTCTTCTTGCTCTAATGAGTTCCAACCTTCTAACAAACCTTATGCAACATTGTGGTGCATGGGCTGCTAATCATTGCAAATATCTGAACACTACACAGAGAATGAGACAGCGGACTTCTGGATCAATTTGTACATGTGACTCAGGCAGAAATGTCCTTGCACATGAGGAAATAGGATCACTTCTTGCGTGCACTCTTTCCTTCACCCTTCTTCGGCGCTCCTTTCCCTCGAAGTTTCCTTAATCGGTGCATTTCCTCCTTAAAATCCAGATGTTCATCCCTGAAGTGTGGTAGGAAACAAGTAAGTGACGTACTAAGACATGTAAGTAAGGCTGAAGGGGTCGTTGTCGTATCAGGTACTACATATATGTACCCGAGCAGGGGAAAAATTAAAATGTATTTTTCGGGGGCTACTTTTCAAGCTCGCGTGCATGGAAATAGCACTCTAAAAATTGGTTTGCATCGAACTCTATGCAAATTTACGGGGGTTCTTTTTGGCATTTCTGGGGCTCTTTTTGACATTTCGGAAGCTAAATCGCCCCGAGCCCCCGTGTATTTTTTTCACTGTACCCGAGGTACATATATGTATACACAAAGTGTACTAGACTTGTACTACAGAAGTGTACCCTAACCCTAACTCTAACCCTAAACATACCTCATTTAAAAATATAAACATAATACTAAACAACCTAAAACTACCTCGGGTACATATATAATATGTAGTACTTGGTACGACAACGACCCTTCGTGCGTAAGTAAGTGACAGTAAGTACAGTCAAGTAAGTAAAGTGACATTCCTGCTCTCCAGATAAATTCCACAAAAACAGTCTAGTTCTGAGCCACGGAACTATTTGCAAACTAATTGCAAACATTAAGCCCGGCGCACACGTGAGTAATTTTACTCAAGTAAAATTATGCATGCGTCAAACTACTCAACGAAAATCCGCCGCACACGTAAAATTACCCGTGTGTGCGCCGGGCTTTAGAAATTCACATACTATAGTAACCTACATTTCCCCACTGCATAAATGTTTACATTGGCTCAAAACGGTGTAAATGTAGCTAGGTAAGGAGTTCCTGAATTACAAACATCCTTAAATTACAAGCATTAAAAAATGATGCACTATTTCATTAAATTATTTAATTCAATATTGCATTTATTTTGATAGCTTTTAATGCGAACAGTGGAATGCTCCATCATCTGAACGAGGGCCTGCATGACCTGCATGCATACAGACCCAAGCTATCCAAGTTGATCAAGGTTAACTAAACGATCGACCCACGAAGAAACAGCCAAAAGCGATTAAGTTTGTAATTTGCATGGCGATTAGCTCCCACCACGCAGACTCGGGACCTCGGCTCCACATTGCAGTTGCAGTTTTGCGCTCAGGATTTACCTGTAGAGTCCCAGCTGACGCAGCTGACGCATGAGCCTGTCGATTACAGGTAGGTTAGGATAGTAGTCAACGACTTCCTCGCGTTTCTGCATCGGTTTCTCACTGAAGAGCGTGACGACCTACAGATGGTAACACAGAGTAAGAACTCAGTGAAGGGCATACTGTACACACGCCATATTTTTCGCGTACAGATAGTTTCGCGAATTCAGACTTGATGGTAACAATTTTGCGAGTGGTTAATTTCGCGGTCGGTGAATTATGACATATTCGGTATTATTTGGTATGAATTATTCGCGTGTTGTTATTTCCGCGGTCGGAGACGCGTTCGCGAAATTTGCGAAAATTAAACCATCGCGAAATATACAGCTTATACAGTAATTTAAATCGAACAGAACTCTCTAACCCTGCAATTCCTAAGTCAGGGGGCCATCGTCAGAAACAAAATTAATCTTAACACAAGTCTTAACATTAACCTTTTCTCACAGAATGTTACCTGAAACAAGGTACATTTACGAGTTTCTCACATGCAGTGTACAAAGGTCAACTTTTAAAATGTTAATGTTAGGACTGATTTTCTTTCTATCCATGCTCCTCAAGCTCTAACCCTAACCGTACCTGATTAGGTTAATGACCTACAGATGACAAGACAGAATATGAACTCAGTGAGGGGGATAACTAAAAACGAACACAACTCTAACCCGTACCCACACCCCTAACTCCGCTCCCAATTCCTACCCAATAAACACAACATGCTCTATAAATGCTGTTACTATCTTTACAGTGCACCAAGACACATGATCTGTGTAAATGAAATGGGAGAATCGTGCAGTGAAACTCAAAATTTGAAGCTGTTCTAGTTTTACCACCGTAGAAACACTTACGTGGAGATTGGTTAATTGCATAATTATAGCATTCACAGATCTCTGTATGATCTTTCAAAATACAGAACTTTACAAATTAACTTTTATTTCTTGTTAAGTTGTTACCTTCATGGACTTAGAATTCGTGGGTCGAGTGACTTCACCAAATATTCTGGCACTGAGCCGGGCCATCCTCTTGGCATAATTTGAAGCTGCAGCCATTTTCTCTATCAAAACAGAAATGATTATTAATTTTGTTCATCCTTGGATAGCAATTGGTGACACAATTGGAGACTGACATATATTTTACCTAGGTGACACGAAGGTTGTGGAACTTTATCACTGTATCTACACACCTCGACTGATTAAAAGTTGCAGACACCTCTCTCTACCTTTGTAGAGCCTTCACTCCGGCTACAGGAACGAATTCCCGCTGTGATGGGAGTGAAAGGGCTACACAGGACGTAGTGTTAATTCTTTTTGTTCAGCGGATGAGACTGAAGCAAAGCACAAAGACATGAGTTAACTCAACAGCAACTTTATTAACGAGAGCCAGAATATTCCCAAACGCCACGGTGCCTTCTGGGAGAACAGGCTCGCACTGTCGACAAGATAAAATAATAAAATGATTAAACACTATTAATCCACAGGTGGAACTAGGTTGTGGATAGGGGCAGTGTGTTACATACATCCTGCAGATATGAAAGGGCTAATGTTTCAAATAAAATGTTTTAACTTCGTTAATTTTTACGTAATAACGTCAAACCCATGCACATATTAAAGAATGATTTCTGCCATCATTTCTTGTTGTCAACAGCATAGATCACATCCCCTAAAACCAGAACCGGCAGCATGATAGCAGAAAACTTTCTGCAATTTGTGCATAGGTATGAAGTTATTGCGTGAAAATGCCGAGTTAATCCACTTTTTACCAGCCCTGAGCTAAAATTGTTGTATATTCTCCCATGTTTCAGACCGGAATTTCAGCTATCTATACGCTAGTACGTCATGGTATAGAGTTTACATGTATCATTTTTTTTACACATGTAAACTCTATTGCATATGTATTGTTCATGTCTGTTTTAATATTTTATCATATCTGCAACTAGAGTTCCTGGCAGCAGATAAACACACCTAACACGAAGCTGTCAACTTCCCAATTGTGACAATGTTACCACGAGCCGACTCGTGTTTCGTGTGGGTGGGTTTTGATTGTTCACACGAAGTGACTCGTGTTTCGCGGGGAACGTGTTAAAGTCCTTGCTGCCACCTATGCATGAGATTAAGTTGTCATAGGTCAACAACTGAACAAGTAGCGTTGTTTATTATTAGGTAGGTTGATTTCTGTGCAGGACCTAATACACTACCCGTGGATTGCATGTTCCGTGGTAGCTCTAGTACTCACAGGCTGCCTGTGGCAACAAGGGCTATAGAGTATAGTACTAGAGCTAGTAACGTGGTATGAATACTCGGAGACGGAGTCGTACTGTCACTAACTCAGTCTGACAGACACTCTGTCAGTCTCTCACTCAGAAAATCTATCACTTTACACTATTGCATTTATCAAGGCGCGGCACCTTGCCGTCCTTCTGCTGGTCTCGCGAACGCTCTCTTGTTATTATTCGCTTCTCGACATGACTGCAACGACAAAACTCGAGCCATTAAGACACCAGGATGCAGTCACCTCTCTCCCTCTCTCCGCCCTCTCTCCCTCTCTCCCTCCCTTCGCCCTCTCTCTCTCTCTCCCTCCCTCCGCCCTCTCTCTCTCTCTCTCTCCCTCCCTCTTTCTCGCTCTCCCCCCTCTCTCTCTCTATCTCGCGCACACACTCACGGGTGACGCTCTTTCTCACACACGGATCCCTAATAAAAGCTAAAGGGACAGAGACAACCACTACCAAAACGAGAGTGACCTTGCGAGAGAATGCACCCCCCCACCCCGCCGGTCAGCAATACGTTGCTTGAGCCTTGACCAATGTCCACCACAATCACGAGCCCAAATTGGAATGTCTGTGTACACGGGGAACAATATGAACTGGTCACTGCCCCTGAAACCCTTCCTCCCCACATCCTGCTTACGGAATTAGCCCACACAAATGCAAGCAGAGTTGAGCGGATAGCGGTAAAGAACGGACAAGAAACAGGAGTCGGACATGCTCATAATCTGTGTACGATGATGATGCACATCGAGGAAAGGGTCAACTGTTGTAGATTCCCTGCCACCCACACGCACGCACGCGTAATCTGCACGAACACACGCACGCACACGCGCGCACGCACGCGTAATCTTCACGAACACACGCACACACGCGCGCGCACGCACACACGCGCACGCACTCACACTGCACGAACACACGCACGCACACGCGCACTTGTAACATGCAGACGCACGCACGTACGCCGTACGGTCGGCAGGAAAGCTACTGGTACTACAGCCTACAGGTATGCTGCATGCATGCGCGCCTGCTACTGCTACTGCACACCTGAGTGTTAGTAATGCTAGTTGGGATTTACAGGTGGTGCGAACGGCAGAGCTCCAAGCTATATCTAATCTCACGGCTGAGTACATACTGTGCATTATCCACTCATGCAGTGCCTCTCCCCCTCCCTCTCTCTCTCCTTCTCTCTCGCTATCTCGCTATCTCTCCCGCTCTCTCTCTCTCTCTCTCTCTCTCTCGCTATCTCGCTATCTCTCACTCTCTCCCGCTCTCTCTCTCT